>NC_069504.1:394042307-394282307 GCF_027579735.1 Bombina bombina | reverse complement strand
CGGATTCTGATCTAAGAGGCCATCCCTCCTGAAAGTGTCACCCGGTGCGGGCCACACCCCCCTAGTAACGCCACTGCCTCCACACACACAGCTCTTAGTGTGCGAGTGTCACGTGACAGCTGGCTCTCGCACACTAAGAGCTGTGCGGTAAGGAGACCTATGGGCTGGCCTGTAGGTGGCGCTGCTGTCAATGCAGCTTTAAAGTGGAAAGAGCTTTTGCCTATACTTCTACCTATCGCACTGCACATCATGTGCGATACATAGAAGTATTAGGCAAATGCCCATTCCACTTTCAGCCTAAATAAGGCAATTTTAAAGGCAATTTTAATGTTTTTCCTTAAAACTGCAGTGGAGCCTGGAGAATTTTTTTATTTAATCAGCATAAAATGTAAAAATTTAATATTTTTTTTTATTTCTCACTCTTTTTTTTTTGTTTTGTTTTTTTGTTCATCAGGGGTCAGGGGGCATCAGGGGTCAGGGGGTTCACGTGCTCAAGTGCTCCTATAGAGGAGCCTCCACTGCTCTCAGCTATGGTTTGGCACTTTATATATAAAGTTCTAAATATATGTTTGTACTTATATTTGCCATGATTCAGGTTTATCAGTATATTTCCTTTTTGCATACTGTCAGTTTTATATCTGGGAAATGTTTTTAAAAAAAAAAAAAAAAAAATTCTTACCTGAGGTTTTCAAATTGACTCTTTCTAAATTGCGGGCTGTATTAGGCTCGCAAGAGCGCAAAATGCTATAATTTATTGCGTCATTCTTGCCGCGAGACTTTTTTTGCGAGAAAAATTGCGTTTGTTGATGCAAATTTGTCATTTCCGGCGTCTTAGTTGACGCCGAGTCTTTTCACTGTTGCGTCATCTATGGCGCTTGAGTCTCGTTCCGGACGTTTTTGGCGCCAAAAAATGTTTTTCAGTTTGTGGTGCGTCATACTTGGCGCTAAACATTTTTCATTATTTAAGACCTCATTCCTTTTGCATCTGGTCTTTTTTTCTATGTCAAAGGCTTATTCTGTTTGCATTTTTTCCCATTCCTGAAACTGTCACTCTCACGCATTCCAGTGAACCCAGAGAAAGCGCAGGCTTTCCTGAAGTGTGTTTCAGATCTACAGTTATCTGGGGTAATCGTGCCAATTCCTTTTCAGGAACAGGGTCTGGGGTTTTATTCAAATCTGTTCATTGTCCCAAAGAAAGAAAATTCATTCAGACCAGTTCTGGATCTAAAAGTCTTGAATCGTTATGTAAGAGTACCAACATTCAAAATGGTGACTATAAGGACTATTCTGCCGTTTGTTCAGCAAGGGCATTAGGGGCGCGATCCGATATAGATCGCAGTTTGCGGCGCAAGCGAGGGAACCGGCGTCGCCCGCAGTTTCAGCTTGCAACTCGAGCTATCCCATGTAAGTCGCCGTCAGATGCTAATGTGCCGTAAGTCTGACAAACCAGCGATGTCCAGATGTCTAACACGCCTCCCTAACATAGCCCGACACGTCTAACACGCCTCCCTAACAAAGCCCGACACGTCTAACCCTCTATCCGCTATCCCCCCTCACTATCCTAACAATAAAAAAGCTATTAACCCCTGAACCGCCGCTCCCGTACCCCGCCGCAACCTAATAAAGTTATTAACCCCTAAACCGTTGCTCCCGTACCCCGCCGCCAGCTATATTATATCTATAACCCCCTAAAGTGAGCCCCTAACACCGCCGCCATCTATCTTAAAATTATTAACCCCTAATGTAAGCCCCTTACACCGCCGCCATCTATATTAAAATGATTAACCCCTAATTTAATCTACCTACCCCGCCGCCAGCTATATTATCTATATTAACCTTAAGTATATTATAGTTAATATAAGTATTACATTATATATATTAACTATATTAACCCTAATTATATTAGGGTTAATATAGTTAATATAGTTACTATAGTATTTATATTAACTATATTAACTCTATCTAACCCTAACACCCCTAACTAAATTTATATTAAATTAATCTAATTCATTTATAAACTAAAATATTCCTATTTAAATCTAAATACTTACCTATAAAATAAACCCTAAGATAGCTACAATATAATTAATAATTACATTGTAACTATGTTAGGGTAAATATTTATTTTACAGGTAAATTGTTAATTATTTTAACTAGGTATAATAGCTATTAAATAGTTATTAACTATTTAATATCTACCTAGTTAAAATAATTACCCAATTACCTGTAAAATAAATCCTAACCTAAGTTACAAATACACCTACACTATCAATAAATTAAATAAACTACAAACATCTATCTAAAAATACAATTAAATTAACTAAACTAAATTACAAAAAAAAAAAAACACTAAATTACAAAAAATAAAAAAAGATTACAAGATTTTTAAGCTAATTACACCTATTCTAAGCCCCCTAATAAAATAATAAACCCCCAAAATAAAAAAAATTCCCTGCCCTATTATAAATTAAACAAATTTCAAAGCTCTTTACCTTACCAGCCCTTAAAAGGGCCTTTTGTGGGGCATGCCCCAAAGAATTCAGCTCTTTTGCATACAAATACAATACCCCCCCCATTACAACCCACCACCCACATACCCCTATTCTAAAACCACCCAAACCCCCCTTAAAAAAGCCTAACACTACCCCCCTGAAGATCTCCCTACCTTGTCTTCACCACACCGGGCCGAACTCCTGATCCGATCCGGGCGATGTCTTCCTCCAAGCGGCAAAGAAGAATTCTTCCTCCGGCGATGTCGTCCTCCAAGCGGCAAAGAAGAATTCTTCCTCCGGCGACGTCTTCCTCCAAGCGGCAGCAAAGTCTTCATTCTTCCGGCGACATCTTCAATCTTCTTTCTTCGCTCCGCCGCCGCGGAGCATCCATCCCGGACGACTACTGAACTTGGAATGAGGTACCTTTAAATGACGTCATCCAAGATGGCGTCCGCCAAATTCCGATTGGCTGATAGGATTCTATCAGCCAATCGGAATTAAGTTAGAAAAATCTGATTGGCTGATTGAATCAGCCAATCAGATTCAAGTTCAATCCGATTGGCTGATCCAATCAGCCAATCAGATTGAGCTCGCATTCTATTGGCTGTTCCGATCAGCCAATAGAATGCGAGCTCAATCTGATTGGCTGATTGGATCAGCCAATCGGATTGAACTTGAATCTGATTGGCTGATTCAATCAGCCAATCAGATTTTTCTAACTTAATTCCGATTGGCTGATAGAATCCTATCAGCCAATCGGAATTCGGCGGACGCCATCTTGGATGACGTCATTTAAAGGTACCTCATTCCAAGTTCAGTAGTCGTCCGGGATGGATGCTCCGCGGCGGCGGAGCGAAGAAAGAAGATTGAAGATGCCGCCGGAAGAATGAAGACTTTGCTGCCGCTTGGAGGAAGACGTCGCCGGAGGAAGAATTCTTCTTTGCCGCTTGGAGGAAGACATCGCCCGGATCGGATCAGGAGTTCGGCCCGGTGTGGTGAAGACAAGGTAGGGAGATCTTCAGGGGGGTAGTGTTAGGCTTTTTTAAGGGGGGTTTGGGTGGTTTTAGAATAGGGGTATGTGGGTGGTGGGTTGTAATGGGGGGGGGTATTGTATTTGTATGCAAAAGAGCTGAATTCTTTGGGGCATGCCCCACAAAAGGCCCTTTTAAGGGCTGGTAAGGTAAAGAGCTTTGAAATTTGTTTAATTTAGAATAGGGCAGGGAATTTTTTTTATTTTGGGGGTTTATTATTTTATTAGGGGGCTTAGAATAGGTGTAATTAGCTTAAAAATCTTGTAATCTTTTTTTATTTTTTTGTAATTTAGTGTTAATTTATTGATAGTGTAGGTGTATTTGTAACTTAGGTTAGGATTTATTTTACAGGTAATTGGGTAATTATTTTAACTAGGTAGATATTAAATAGTTAATAACTATTTAATAGCTATTATACCTAGTTAAAATAATTAACAATTTACCTGTAAAATAAATATTAACCCTAACATAGCTACAATGTAATTATTAATTATATTGTAGCTATCTTAGGGTTTATTTTATAGGTAAGTATTTAGATTTAAATAGGAATATTTTAGTTTATAAATGAATTAGATTAATTTAATATAAATTTAGTTAGGGGTGTTAGGGTTAGATAGAGTTAATATAGTTAATATAAATACTATAGTAACTATATTAACTATATTAACCCTAATATAATTAGGGTTAATATAGTTAATATATATAATCTAATACCTATATTAACTATAATATACTTAGGGTTAATATAGATAATATAGCTGGCGGCGGGGTAGGTAGATTAAATAAGGGGTTAATCATTTTAATAGAGATGGCGGCGGTGTAAGGGGCTTACATTAGGGGTTAATAATATTAATATAGCTGGCGGCGGTATAGGGGGATTAGATTAGGGGTTAATAATTTTTATATAGGTGGCGGGGGTGTAAGGGGTCAGATTAGGGGATAGATAAGGTAGATGACAGCGGTGTAAGGGGTTCTAATTAGGGGATAGATAAGGTAGATGGCGGCGGTTTTAGGGGCTCACAGTAGGGGGTTAGTTTATGTAGATGGCGGCGGGGTCCGGGAGCGGCGGTTTAGGGGTTAATCACTTTATTAGGGATTTCGGGGGGGGGGGATCGCGGTTGACAGGTAGATAGACATTGCGCATGCGTTAGGTGTTAGGTTTATTTTAGCAGCCAGTTTAGGGAGTTACGGGGCTCCAATAGTCAGCGTAAGACTTCTTACGGCTGCTTTTTGTGGCGAGGTGAAAATGGAGTAAGTTTTCTCCATTTTCGCCACGTAAGTCCTTACGCTGCATATTGGATACCAAACTGCGCGGGTTTGGTATACCTGCCTATAGCCCAAAAAACTACGGGCGACGGCAGAAATATACGCGCGTAACTTCTAGGTTACGCCGTATATGTGATACCAAATCCGCGCAAATATTGGCGTCGCTGGCTTTTGCGGGCGACGATTTTTATCGGATGGACCCCTAGATGTCCACAATAGACTTACAGGATGCATATCTTCATATTCTGATTCATCCAGATCACTATCAGTTCCTGAGATTCTCTTTTCTAGACAAACATTACCAATTTGTTGCTCTTCCTTTTGGCCTAGCGACAGCTCCAAGGATCTTTTCAAAGGTTCTCGGTGCCCTACTCTCTGTAATCAGAGAGCGGGTTATTGCGATGTTTCCATATTTGGACGATATCTTGGTACTTGCTCAGTCTTTATGTTCTGCAGAATCTCACACAAATCAACTAGTGTTGTTTCTTCAAAGACATGGTTGGAGGATCAATTTACCAAAAAGTTCTTTGATTCCTCAGACAAGGGTAACCTTTTTAGGTTTCCAAATAGATTCAGTATCCATGACTTTGTCTCTAACAGACAAGAGATGTCTGAAATTGGTTGCAGCCTGTCAGAACCTCCAGTCTCAATCATTCCCTTCAGTAGCTATGTGCATGGAGGTTTTAGGTCTCATGACTGCAGCATCGGATGCGATCCCCTTTGCTCATTTTCTCATGAGACCTCTTCAGCTTTGTATGCTGAACCAATGGTGCAGGGATTATACAAGGATATCACAATTAATATCCTTAGATACCAATGTTCGACTATCTCTGACTTGGTGGTTAGATCACCATCGTATAGTTCAAGGGGCCTCTTTTGTTCATCCAACCTGGACTGTGATCACAACAGATGCGAGTCTTTCAGGTTGGGGAGCTGTCTGGTTATCTCTCACATCACAAGGGTTTTGAAAATCTCAAGAGGCAAGATTACCAATCAATATTTTGGATTCTCAGAGCTCTTCAGTTTTGGCCTCTATTGAAGAGAGAGTCGTTTATTTGTTTTCAGACAGACAATGTCACAACTGTGGCGTATGTCAATCATAAAGGTGGGACTCACAGTCCTCAAGCTATGAAAGAAGTATCCCGGACACTTGTGTGGGCAGAATCCAGCTCCTGTTTAATTTCTGCGGTCCATATCCCAGGTATAGACAATTGGGAAGTGGATTATCTCGTCAAGCTTTACATCCGGGAGAGTGGTCTCTTCAACCCAGATGTGTTTTTTCAAATTGTTCAGATGTGGGGGCTTCCAGAAATAGATCTGATGGCATCTCATCTGAACAAGAAACTTCCCAGGTACCTGTCCAGGTCCAGGGATCCTCAGGAGGAAGCAGTGGATGCATTGACACTTCCTTGGAGTTATCAACCTGCCTATATTTTTCCACCTCTAGTTCTCCTTCCAAGAGTGATTTCCAAGATCATCATGGAGCAATCATTTGTACTGCTGGTAGCTCCAGCATGGGCTCACAGGTTTTGGTATGCGGATCTTGTTCAGATTTCCAGTTGCCAACCCTGGCCACTTCCACTAAGGCCAGACCTTCTATCTCAAGGTCCATTTTTCCATCAGGATCTCAAATCATTAAATGTGAAGGTATGGAAATTGAATGCTTAGTGCTTAGTCATAGAGGTTTCTCTGACTCAGTGATTAATACTATGTTGCAGGCTCGTAAATCTGTTTCTTGAAAGATTTATTATCGAGTTTGGAAGACTTACATTTCATGGTGTTCTTCTCATAAATTCTCTTGGCATTCTTTTAGAATTCCTAGAATTTTAGAGTTTCTTCAGGATGGTTTGGATAAGGGTTTGTCTGCGAGTTCCTTGAAAGGACAAATCTCTGCTCTTTCTGTTTTATTCCACAGAAAAATTGCTAAACTCCCTGATATTCATTGTTTTGTACAGGCTTTGGTTCGTATCAAGCCTGTCATTAAATCAATCTCTCCTCCTTGGAGTCTTAATTTGGTTTTGAAGGCTTTACAGGCTCCTCCGTTTGAGCCTATGCATTCTTTGGACATTAAATTGCTTTCTTGGAAAGTGTTGTTTCTTTTGGCCATCTCTTCTGCTAGAAGAGTTTCTGAATTATCTGCTCTTTCTTGTGAGTCTCCTTTTCTGATTTTTCATCAGGATAAGGCAGTTTTGTGGACTTCATTTAAGTTGTGAATTCCAACAACATTAGTAGGGAAATTGTTGTCCCTTCTTTGTGTCCACATCCTAAGAATTCTTTGGAAAGATCTTTACCTTTTTTGGATGTGGTGAGAGCTTTGAAATATTATGTTGAAGCTACTAAAGATTTCAGGAAGACTTCTAGTCTATTTGTTATCTTTTCTGGTTCTAGGAAAGGTCAGAAGGCTTTTGCCATTTCTTTGGCATCTTGGTTAAAGCTTTTGATTCATCACGCTTATTTGGAGTCGGGTAAATCCCCGCCTCAGAGGATTACAGCTCATTATACTAGGTCAGTTTCCACTTCCTGGGCTTTTAAGAATGAAGCTTCAGTTGATCAGATTTGCAAAGCAGCAACTTGGTCTTCTTTGCATACATTTACTAAGTTCTATCATTTTGATGTTTTTTCTTCTTCAGAAGCAGTTTTTGGTAGAAAAGTTCTTCAGGCAGCTGTTTCAGTTTGATTCTTCTGTTTATAATTTTAGTTTTTTTCTTTTCCTTTATAAGATTAAAACTTATGATTTGGGTTGTGGATTAATTTTTTCAGCGGAATTGGCTGTCTTTATTTTTTATCCCTCCCTCTCTAGGCAATCTTGCGTGGAGTTCCACATCTTGGGTATTGCTATGCCATACGTCACTAGCTCATGGACTCTTGCCAATTACATGAAAGAAAACATAATTTATGTAAGAATTTACCTGATAAATTCATTTCTTTCATATTGGCAAGACACCATGAGGCCCACCCTTTTTATGGTGGTTATGATTTTTTTGTATAAAGCACAATTATTCCAATTCCTATGCTTTTGCTCCTTTCTTTATCACCCCCTTCTTGGCTATTCATTAAACTGAATTATGAGTGTGTTGAGGGGTGTATTTATAGGCATTTTGAGGTTTGGGAAACTTTGCCCCTCCTGGTAGGATTGCATATCCCATACATCACTAGCTCATGGACTCTTGCCAATATGAAAGAAATGAATTTATCAGGTAAATTCTTACATAAATTATGTTTTTAGCCAATCAATGCTGTTATGTTATCTATTTGTCACACATAAACTCATGCCCTCTAGTTGTGAAATAATGCCAAAACGCATTTAGATAAGAGGCGGCCTTCATTGGCTTAGAATTTAGCATATGAGCCTACTTAGGTTTAGCTTTCAACTAAGAATACTAAGAAAACAAAGCAAAATTGATGATAAAAGTAAATTGGAAAGTTGTTTAAAATTACATGCCCTATTTGAACTATGAAAGTTTATTTTTGACTAGACTGTCCCTTTAAAATAAAGTATTACACTCATATATACACCTTGTAACAAAAATATAAATTTTAAAGATTAATGAAAATGTTTTAAAAGGGTTAAAATAGGGATATGGTATATGTCAAGCTGTTTGACTGGGAAGAGCTCCAATGTACACATATACATTATATATATGTCTAATTATGCATAATCTCTCTCTCTCTCTTTCTCTCTCTCTCTCTCTCTCTCTCTCTCTCTCTCTCTATATATATATATATATATATATATATATATATATATATATTATATGAGTATCTACATGTGTATACATGTGTATTTATGTGTCTATATGTGTAAATATGTACGTGCACAGATACATACATATATACACATGTATTCACATATATACACATTATATATATATATATATATATATACATACACACTTTTGAGGAGCCCTTCCCAGTCAGTACCTTAAAACATGCAATATAATTTTTATTCATTTTTAATGTGTTTTAATGTGGTTTTAATATATATACTTGATATCTCTTGATATGTTCTAACAAGAGAAAAAAGTACATTTAAAAATCAGAGGCCTAGATTTGGAGTTCGGCGGTAGCCGTCAAAACCAGCGTTAGAGGCTCCTAACGCTGGTTTTGGCCGCCCGCTGGTATTTGGAGTCAGTGATTAAAGGGTCTAACGCTCACTTTTCAGCCGCGACTTTTCCATACCGCAGATCCCCCTACGCCATTTGCGTAGCCTATCTTTTCAATGGGATCTTTCTAACGCTGGTATTTAGAGTCGTTTCTGAAGTGAGCGTTAGAGCTCTAACGACAAGATTCCAGCCGCCTGAAAATAGCAGGAGTTAAGAGCTTTCTGGCTAACGCCGGTTCATAAAGCTCTTAACTACTGTACCCTAAAGTACACTAACACCCATAAACTACCTATGTACCCCTAAACCGAGGCCCCCCCACATCGCCGACACTCGATTAAAATTTTTAACCCCTAATCTGCCGACCGCCACCTACGTTATATTTATGTACCCCTAATCTGCTGCCCCTAACCCCGCCGACCCCTGTATTATATTTATTAACCCCTAACCTGCCCCCCACAACATCGCCGCCAGCTACTTAAAATAATTAACCCCTAATCTTCCGACCGCAAAGCGCCGCCACCTACGTTATCCCTATGTACCCCTAATCTGCTACCCCTAACACCGCCGACCCCTATATTATATTTATTAACCCCTAATCTGCCCCCCACAACGTCGCCGACACCTGCCTACACTTATTAACTCCTAATCTGCCGAGCGGACCTGAGCGCTACTATAATAAAGTTATTAACCCCTAATCCGCCTCACTAACCCTATCATAAATAGTATTAACCCCTAATCTGCCCTCCCTAACATCGCCGACACCTACCTTCAATTATTAACCCCTAATCTTCCGATCGGAGCTCACCGCTATTCTAATAAATGGATTAACCCCTAAAGCTAAGTCTAACCCTAACACTAACACCCCCCTAAGTTAAATATAATTTTTATCTAACGAAATAAATTAACTCTTATTAAATAAATTATTCCTATTTAAAGCTAAATACTTACCTGTAAAATAAACCCTAATATAGCTACAATATAAATTATAATTATATTATAGCTATTTTAGGATTAATATTTATTTTACAGGCAACTTTGTAATTATTTTAACCAGGTACAATAGCTATTAAATAGTTAAGAACTATTTAATAGTTACCTAGTTAAAATAATAACAAATTTACCTGTAAAATAAATCCTAACCTAAGATATAATTAAACCTAACACTACCCTATCAATAAAATAATTAAATAAACTACCTACAATTACCTACAATTAACCTAACACTACACTATCAATAAATTAATTAAATACAATACCTACAAATAAATACAATTAAATAAACTAGCTAAAGTACAAAAAATAAAAAAGAACTAAGTTACAGAAAATAAAAAAATATTTACAAACATAAGAAAAATATTACAACAATTTTAAACTAATTACACCTACGCTAAGCCCCCTAATAAAATAACAAAGCCCCCCAAAATAAAAAATTCCCTACCCTATTCTAAATTAAAAAAGTTACAAGCTCTTTTACCTTACCAGCCCTGAACAGGGCCCTTTGCGGGGCATGCCCCAAGAATTTCAGCTCTTTTGCCTGTAAAAAAAACATACAATACCCCCCCCCAACATTACAACCCACCACCCACATACCCCTAATCTAACCCAAACCCCCCTTAAATAAACCTAACACTAATCCCCTGAAGATCTTCCTACCTTGTCTTCACCATCCAGGTATCACCGATCCGTCCTGGCTCCAAGATCTTCATCCAACCCAAGCGGGGGTTGGCGATCCATAATCCGGTGCTGAAGAGGTCCAGAAGAGGCTCCAAAGTCTTCCTCCTATCCGGCAAGAAGAGGACATCCGGACCGGCAAACATCTTCTCCAAGCGGCATCTTCGATCTTCTTCCATCCGGAGCGAAGCGGCAGGATCCTGAAGACCTCCAGCGCGGAACATCCATCCGGACCGACGACTGAACGACGAATGACTGTTCCTTTAAGGGACGTCATCCAAGATGGCGTCCCTCGAATTCCGATTGGCTGATAGGATTCTATCAGCCAATCAGAATTAAGGTAGGAATTTTCTGATTGGCCGATCCAATCAGCCAATCAGATTGAGCTTGCATTCTATTGGCTGATCGGAACAGCCAATAGAATGCGAGCTCAATCTGATTGGCTGATTGGATCAGCCAATCGGATTGAACTTGATTCTGATTGGCTGATTCCATCAGCCAATCAGAAAATTCCTACCTTAATTCCGATTGGCTGATAGAATCCTATCAGCCAATCGGAATTCGAGGGACGCCATCTTGGATGACGTCCCTTAAAGGAACAGTCATTCGTCGTTCAGTCGTCGGTCCGGATGGATGTTCCGCGCTGGAGGTCTTCAGGATCCTGCCGCTTCGCTCCGGATGGAAGAAGATCGAAGATGCCGCTTGGAGAAGATGTTTGCCGGTCCGGATGTCCTCTTCTTGCTGGATAGGAGGAAGACTTTGGAGCCTCTTCTGGACCTCTTCAGCACCGGAATATGGATCGCCAACCCCCGCTTGGGTTGGATGAAGATCTTGGAGCCAGGACGGATCGGTGATACCTGGATGGTGAAGACAAGGTAGGAAGATCTTCAGGGGATTAGTGTTAGGTTTATTTAAGGGGGGTTTGGGTTAGATTAGGGGTATGTGGGTGGTGGGTTGTAATGTTGGGGGGGGTATTGTATGTTTTTTTTACAGGCAAAAGAGCTGAAATTCTTGGGGCATGCCCCGCAAAGGGCCCTGTTCAGGGCTGGTAAGGTAAAAGAGCTTGAAACTTTTTTAATTTAGAATAGGGTAGGGAATTTTTTATTTTGGGGGGCTTTGTTATTTTATTAGGGGGCTTAGAGTAGGTGTAATTAGTTTAAAATTGTTGTAATATTTTTCTTATGTTTGTAAATATTTTTTTATTTTCTGTAACTTAGTTCTTTTTTATTTTTTGTACTTTAGCTAGTTTATTTAATTGTATTTATTTGTAGGTATTGTATTTAATTAATTTATTGATAGTGTAGTGTTAGGTTAATTGTAGGTAATTGTAGGTAGTTTATTTAATTATTTTATTGATAGGGTAGTGTTAGGTTTAATTATATCTTAGGTTAGGATTTATTTTACAGGTAAATTTGTTATTATTTTAACTAGGTAACTATTAAATAGTTCTTAACTATTTAATAGCTATTGTACCTGGTTAAAATAATTACAAAGTTGCCTGTAAAATAAATATTAATCCTAAAATAGCTATAATATAATTATAATTTATATTGTAGCTATATTAGGGTTTATTTTACAGGTAAGTATTTAGCTTTAAATAGGAATAATTTATTTAATAAGAGTTAATTTATTTCGTTAGATAAAAATTATATTTAACTTAGGGGGGTGTTAGTGTTAGGGTTAGACTTAGCTTTAGGGGTTAATCCATTTATTAGAATAGCGGTGAGCTCCGATCGGAAGATTAGGGGTTAATAATTGAAGGTAGGTGTCGGCGATGTTAGGGAGGGCAGATTAGGGGTTAATACTATTTATGATAGGGTTAGTGAGGCGGATTAGGGGTTAATAACTTTATTATAGTAGCGCTCAGGTCCGCTCGGCAGATTAGGGGTTAATAAGTGTAGGCAGGTGTCGGCGACGTTGAGGGGGGCAGATTAGGGGTTAATAAATATAATATAGGGGTCGGCGGTGTTAGGGCAGCAGATTAGGGGTACATAGGGATAACGTAGGTTGCGGCGGTTTACGGAGCGGCAGATTAGGGGTTAAAAAAAATATGCAGGGGTCAGCGATAGCGGGGGCGGCAGATTAGGGGTTAATAAGTGTAAGGTTAGGGGTGTTTAGACTCGGGGTACATGTTAGGGTGTTAGGTGCAGACGTAGGAAGTGTTTCCCCATAGGAAACAATGGGGCTGCGTTAGGAGCTGAACGCAGCTTTTTTGCAGGTGTTAGGTTTTTTTTCAGCTCAAACAGCCCCATTGTTTCCTATGGGAGAATCGTGCACGAGCACGTTTTTGAGGCCGGCCGCGTCCGTAAGCAACTCTGGTATCGAGAGTTGCATTTGCGGTAAAAATGCTCTACGCTCCTTTTTTGGAGCCTAACGCAGCATTTGATTAAACTCTCGATACCAGAGTTAAATTTATGGTGCGGCCAGAAAAAAGCCCGCGGAGCGTTAACAGCCCTTTTACCGCCGAACTCCAAATCTAGGCCTAAGTGAATTTAAAAGTGTCATTGCTCTATCTGAATCATGCAAGTTTAATATTGACTTTCCTATCCCTTTAAGGTTCCACTTTAAAGTCACTCTGTGGCCCTCTCTGCACCGGTAGCGATGGTGCTGTTCGTTCATGGGAGCTTACCAGGGAGGTGGGCGGCCCATCGCTACTCGGCATCCGGATCCTGTAAGTGCAATCTGCACGCCGGGAGCGTGCAGGGGGGGCATGTGGGGGCGCGCGCGTGCGCATGCGCAGCAACCATGGCCATCAATGATCCATGAATTAAGTGGGAGGGGGGAAAAAAACCTAAAAAAGTATAAGGATCTGGCAGGGGGAGGGGGTGGGGGTATTGAGGGGGGGCAGCTACACTACAGAAAAAGCTATTATCAGAAAAAAAACAAAAAACTTTGTTTTTGGAGGCAAACTGGGTACTCGCATTTGGCGGTGAAATGGTGGCATATAATATACCAAAATGGGCCTAGATCAATACTTGGGGTTGTCTACTACACTACACTAAAGTTAAAATTAACCCTACAAGGTCCCTACAAGCTCCCTAATTAACCCCTTCACTACTGGGCATAATACACGTTTGGTGCGCCAAAGCCATATAAGTCTGCTATTTCTGAATAAAGGGGATCCCTGAGAAGCATTTACAATAATTTGTGCCATAATTGCACAAGCTGTTTGTAAATAATTTCAGTGAGAAACCAAAAGTTTGTGACAAAATTTGTGAAAAAGTGAACATTTTTTTTATTTGATTGCATTTGGCGGTGAAATGGTGGCATGAAATATACCAAAATTGGCCTAGATCAATACTTTGGGATGTCTTCTAAAACAAAATATATACATGTCAAGGGAGATTCAGGGATTCCTGACAGATATCAGTGTTCCAATGCAACTATCGCTAATATTGAAAAAAATGGTTTAGAAATAGCAAAGTGCTGCTTGTATTTATTGCCCTATAATTTGCAAAAAAAAGCAAAGAACATGTTAACATTGGGTATTTCTAAACTCATGAAAAAATTTAGAAACTATTTAGAATTGGTGTTTTTTGGTGGTTGTAGATGTGTAACCGATTTTGGGGGTCAAAGTTAGAAAAAGTGTGTTTTTTCCATTTTTTCCTCATATTTTATATATATTTTTTATAGTAAATAATAAGATATGATGAAAATAATGGTATCTTTAGAAAGTCAATTTAATGGCGAGAAAAACTGTATATAATATGTGTGGGTACAGTAAATGAGTAAGAAGAAAATAATAGCTAAACACAAACACTGCAGAAATGTAAAAATAGCCCTTGTCCTTAAAGGGACAGTAAAGTCAAAACTAAACTTTCATGATTCAGATAGGGCATGCAATTTTAAACAACTTTCCAATTTACTTTTATCATCAAATTTGCTTTGTGCCCTTGGGGGTATTTTTGAAAAGCTAAACCTAGCTAGGCTCAAACTGATTTATAAACAGTTGAAAACCGCCTCCTAGCTCAGAGCATTTTGAAAGTTTTTCACAGTTAGACCGTGCTGTCATATAGATAACATTGTGCTCACTCTCGTGAAGTTATTTAGGAGTCTTATTGACTACACTGCATGTCTGTCAAAGGCACTTAGATAAGGAGGCTGTCTGCAAAGGCTTAGATACAAGGTAATCAGAGAGGTAAAAAAGTATATTAATATAACTATGTTGGTTATGCAAATACTGGGAAAAAAGGGATTATCTATCTTTTTAAATAAGAACATTTTTAGTGTAGACTGTCCCTTTAAGGGTAAGAAAATTTAAAAATGGTCTGGTCATTAAGGGGTTAAAGTAAATAGTAGAGTTAGAGAGAGCATATTTTCTTAGTCAAGAGCTGGTACTTGATTAAGTACAATAGACTTTATCTATGTTTACTAAAATGCCTATAAGTCACATTATATATATTCTAAATCTTACCTAGGTCACACTCCTGCCAACTGCCCCTGTTGAAAAAAGGGATTATCTATCTTTTTAAATAAGAACATTTTTAGTGTAGACTGTCCCTTTAAGGGTAAGAAAATTTAAAAATGGTCTGGTCATTAAGGGGTTAAAGTAAATAGTAGAGTTAGAGAGAGCATATTTTCTTAGTCAAGAGCTGGTACTTGATTAAGTACAATAGACTTTATGTTTACTAAAATGCCTATAAGTCACATTATATATATTCTAAATCTTACCTAGGTCACACTCCTGCCAACTGCCCCTGTTGATAGACTATTTTTTTCCTCCTCTGATGTTTTACACTGCAAACCAAGTCAAGCTTTAACTCACTTGCCACGAAAACCTGAAATAAAGACACGACTCAAAAGTTATGGCAAAATATGGAAAGGTCACATTTAATAGTTTAGTTTAAATTGCCTTTATGGCAGAACTCATAATAATAACATATAACCATAATCACTGCAAAATGCAATAGCATTTGAACATAAATGTGGGTCTTACATATCATGGATGACTGCAAAAAACCCTGTGGTGGGGGCAAAGGAGAACCCACAGTATATATATGTATATATATGTAATATAGATTACATATACGGCGCAGGCTTAAGCGCAAGCGCTGCAACCTGCGCTGCCCGTAATTTTACATCGCACATCGGGGTATTCAATAAACCCCACCGGCAGTTCATAAAGTGACGTAAGTCTGATAAACTAGCGATGTCCAAAAATGAGTGTAAATACACATTGATGGAGCCGCTAGTGACATATATTAGACATGTGCATGGCTAAAAAATTCGGTTAGTTTTCGGTTCGGATCGATTCGTACTTATCCGAATTTCGGTTCAGATCGATTCGAATTCGGCAAAATTTGAATGAATTAGTTTCGGATTTATTCGGATTCGAATAAATTTGTTTTGGATTTATTCGGATTTGAATACATTTCGGCTGAATTCGGTTCGATTCGGTTCCGAAATTCGGAAATTCGGTATGTTTTAGGTGGGATATGCTGTGTATTAGACTAGTATTATGTACTGTATATTAGGTGTAAATACTAGTGTAATACACGGCCATCCAAATCTACCGAATAAAGTCAGTAGTTAAGAGCTTTATGGGCTAAGACCGGAATATAAAGCTCTTAACTACAGTGCTAAAGTACACTAACACCCTTAAACTACCTATGAACCACTAAACCGAGGCCCCCCCACATCGCAAACCCTATAAAAAAATTATTTAACCCCTAATCTGCCGACCGAACACCGCCGCCACCTACATTATAGCTATTAACCCCTAATCTGCTGTCCCTAACATCGCCGACCCCTACATTATAGTTATTAACCCCTAATCTGCCCCCCAACGTTGCCGCAATCTAACTACAAGTATTAACCCCTAATCTGCCGACCGGACATCGCCGCCACTATAATAAATGTATTAACCCCTAAACCGCCGCACTCCCGCCTCACAAACACTATAATACATTTTATTAACCCCTAATCTGCCATCCCTAAAATCGCCGCCACCTACCTACAATTATTAACCCCTAATATCCCACCCCCAACGTCGCCGCTACTATAATAAAGTTATTAACCCTAAACCTAAGTCTAACCCTAACACCCCCTAACTTAAATATAATTTAAATAAAACGAAATAAATTTACTATAAATAAATAAATTAATCCTATTTAAAACTAAATACTTACCTGTAAAATAAACCCTAATATAGCTACAATATAACTAATAGTTACATTGTAGCTATTTTAGGATTTATATTTATTTTACAGGCAACTTTGCATTTATTTTAACTAGGTACAATAGCTATTAAATAGTTATTGACTATTTAATAGCTACCTAGTTAAAATAATTACAAAATTACCTGTAAAATAAATCCTAACCTAAGTTACAATTAAACCTAACACTACACTATCATTAAATAAATTAAATAAATGAATCCTATTTAAAACTTAATACTTACCTGTAAAATAAACCCTAATATAGCTACAATATAACTAATAGTTACATTGTAGCTATCTTAGGATTTATATTTATTTTACAGGCAACTTTGTATTTATTTTAACTAGGTACAATAGCTATTAAATAGTTATTGACTATTTAATAGCTACCTAGTTAAAATAATTACAAAATTACCTGTAAAATAAATCCTAACCTAAGTTACAATTAAACCTAACACTACACTATCATTAAATAAATTAACTACAAGTACCTTCAATTAAATACAATTAAATCAACTAAACTAAAGTACAAAAAACAAACAAACACTAAATTACAAAAAAAACAAACACTAAATTACAAAAAATAAAAAAATATTACAAGAATTTTAAACTAATTAAACCTATTCTAAGCCCCCTAATAAAATAACAAACCCCCTCAAAATAAAAAAATTCCCTACCCTATACTAAATTACAAAAGGTAACAGCTCTATTACCTTACCAGCCCTTAAAAGGGCCTTTTGCGGGGCATGCCCCAAAGAAAACAGCTCTTTTGCCTGTAAAAACCCCCACAATACCACCCCCCAACATTACAACCCACCACCCACATACCCCTACTCTAACCCAAACCCCCTTAAATTAACCTAACACTAAGCCCCTGAAGATCTCCCTACCTTGAGTCGTGTTCCCCCAGCCGGGCCGAAGTCTTCATCCGATGGGGCAGAAGAGAACATCCAGACCGGCAGAAGTCTTTATCCAAGCGGGGCAAGAAGAGGTCTTCCATCCATCAGAAAAGTACCAAGAAAAACAAACACTAAATTACCAAAAATAAAAAAAAATTACAAGAATTTTAAACTAATTACACCTAATCTAAGCCCCCTACTAGCTATTAATATAGCTACAATATAACTAATAGTTACATTGTAGCTATTTTAGGATTTATATTTATTTTACAGGCAACTTTGTATTTATTTTAACTAGGTACAATAGCTATTAAATAGTTATTGACTATTTAATAGCTACCTATTTAAAATAATTACAAAATTACCTGTAAAATAAATCCTAACCTAAGTAACAATTAAACCTAACACTACACTATCATTAAATAAATTAAATAAATTAACTACAAGTACCTACAATTAAATACAATTAAATAAACTAAACTAAAGTACAAAAAACCCCCACTAAATTACAAAAAAATTACAAGAATTTTAAACTAATTACACCTAATCTAAGCCCCCTAATAAAATAACAAAGCCCCCCAAAATAAAAAAAATGCCCTACCCTATACTAAATTACAAAAGTTCACAGCTCTATTACCTTACCAGCCCTTAAAAGGGCCTTTTGCGGGGCATGCCCCAAAGAAAACAGCTCTTTTGCCTGTAAAACCCCCCCACAATACCACCCCCCAACATTACAACCCACCACCCACATACCCCTACTCTAACCCAAACCCCCCTTAAATAAACCTAACACTAAGCCCCTGAAGATCTCCCTACCTTGAGTGGTGTTCAGCCAACCGGGCCGAAGTCTTCATCCGATGGGGCAGAAGAGGACATCCAGACCGGCAGAAGTCTTCATCCAAGCAGGGCAAGAAGAGGTCTTCCATCCATCAGAAAAGTACCAAAAAACAAACAAACACTAAATTACCAAAAATAATAAAATATTACAAGAATTTTAAACTAATTACACCTAATCTAAGCCCCCTAATAGCTATTGATATAGTTACAATATAACTAATAGTTACATTGTAGCTATTTTAGGATTTATATTTATTTTACAGGCAACTTTGTATTTATTTTAACTAGGTACAATAGTTATTAAATAGTTAATAACTATTTAATAACTACCTGGCTAAAATAAATACAAATTTACCTGTAAAATAAATCCTAACCTAAGTTACAATTACACCTAACACTACACTATCATTAAATTAATTAAATAAATGAATCATATTTAAAACTAAATACTTACCTGTAAAATAAACCCTAATATAGCTACAATATAACTAGTAGTTACATTGTAGCTATTTTAGGATTTATATTTATTTTACAGGCAACTTTGTATTTATTTTAACTAGGTACAATAGCTATTAAATAGTTATTGACTATTTAATAGCTACCTAGTTAAAATAATTACAAAATTACCTGTAAAATAAATCCTAACCTAAGTTACAATTAAACCTAACACTACACTATCATTAAATAAATTAACTACAAGTACCTACAATTAAATACAATTAAATCAACTAAGCTAAAGTACAAAAAACAAACAAACACTAAATTACAAAAAGCAAACAAACACTAAATTACAAAAAATAAAAAAATATTACAAGAATTTTAAACTAATTACACCTAATCTAAGCCCCCTAATAAAATAACAAACCCCCTCAAAATAAAAAAATGCCCTACCCTATTCTAAATTACAAAAGGTAACAGCTCTATTACCTTACCAGCCCTTAAAAGGGCCTTTTGCGGGGCATGCCCCAAAGAAAACAGCTCTTTTGCCTGTAAAAAAAACAACACAATACCACCCCCCAACATTACAACCCACCACCCACATACCCCTACTCTAACCCAAACCCCCCTTAAATTAACCTAACACTAAGCCCCTGAAGATCTCCCTACCTTGAGTTGTGTTCACCCAGCCGGGCCGAAGTCTTCATCCGATGGGGCAGAAGAGGACATCCAGACCGGCAGAAGTCTTCATCCATGCGGGGCAAGAAGAGGTCTTCCATCCATCAGAAAAGTACCAAAAAACAAACAAACACTAAATTACCAAAAATAATAAAATATTACCAGAATTTTAAACTAATTACACCTAATCTAAGCCCCCTAATACCTATTAATATAGCTACAATATAACTAATAGTTACATTGTAGCTATTTTAGGATTTATATTTATTTTACAGGCAACTTTGTATTTATTTTAACTAGGTACAATAGTTATTAAATAGTTAATAACTATTTAATAACTACCTGGCTAAAATAAATACAAATTTACCTGTAAAATAAATCCTAACCTAAGTTACAATTACACCTAACACTACACTATCATTAAATTAATTAAATAAATGAATCCTATTTAAAACTAAATACTTACCTGTAAAATAAACCCTAATATAGCTACAATATAACTAATAGTTACATTGTAGCTATTTTAGGATTTATATTTATTTTACAGGCAACTTTGTATTTATTTTAACTAGGTACAATAGCTATTAAATAGTTATTGACTATTTAATAGCTACCTAGTTAAAATAATTACAAAATTACCTGTAAAATAAATCCTAACCTAAGTTACAATTAAACCTAACACTACACTATCATTAAATAAATTAACTACAAGTACCTTCAATTAAATACAATTAAATCAACTAAACTAAAGTACAAAAAACAAACAAACACTAAATTACAAAAAAAACAAACACTAAATTACAAAAAATAAAAAAATATTACAAGAATTTTAAACTAATTACACCTATTCTAAGCCCCCTAATAAAATAACAAACCCCCTCAAAATAAAAAAATTCCCTACCCTATACTAAATTACAAAAGGTAACAGCTCTATTACCTTACCAGCCCTTAAAAGGGCCTTTTGCGGGGCATGCCCCAAAGAAAACAGCTCTTTTGCCTGTAAAAACCCCCACAATACCACCCCCCAACATTACAACCCACCACCCACATACCCCTACTCTAACCCAAACCCCCTTAAATTAACCTAACACTAAGCCCCTGAAGATCTCCCTACCTTGAGTCGTGTTCCCCCAGCCGGGCCGAAGTCTTCATCCGATGGGGCAGAAGAGAACATCCAGACCGGCAGAAGTCTTTATCCAAGCGGGGCAAGAAGAGGTCTTCCATCCATCAGAAAAGTACCAAGAAAAACAAACACTAAATTACCAAAAATAAAAAAAAATTACAAGAATTTTAAACTGATTACACCTAATCTAAGCCCCCTACTAGCTATTAATATAGCTACAATATAACTAATAGTTACATTGTAGCTATTTTAGGATTTATATTTATTTTACAGGCAACTTTGTATTTATTTTAACTAGGTACAATAGCTATTAAATAGTTATTGACTATTTAATAGCTACCTATTTAAAATAATTACAAAATTACCTGTAAAATAAATCCTAACCTAAGTAACAATTAAACCTAACACTACACTATCATTAAATAAATTAAATAAATTAACTACAAGTACCTACAATTAAATACAATTAAATAAACTAAACTAAAGTACAAAAAACCCCCACTAAATTACAAAAAAATTACAAGAATTTTAAACTAATTACACCTAATCTAAGCCCCCTAATAAAATAACAAAGCCCCCCAAAATAAAAAAAATGCCCTACCCTATACTAAATTACAAAAGTTCACAGCTCTATTACCTTACCAGCCCTTAAAAGGGCCTTTTGCGGGGCATGCCCCAAAGAAAACAGCTCTTTTGCCTGTAAACCCCCCCCACAATACCACCCCCCAACATTACAACCCACCACCCACATACCCCTACTCTAACCCAAACCCCCCTTAAATAAACCTAACACTAAGCCCCTGAAGATCTCCCTACCTTGAGTGGTGTTCAGCCAACCGGGCCGAAGTCTTCATCCGATGGGGCAGAAGAGGACATCCAGACCGGCAGAAGTCTTCATCCAAGCAGGGCAAGAAGAGGTCTTCCATCCATCAGAAAAGTACCAAAAAACAAACAAACACTAAATTACCAAAAATAATAAAATATTACAAGAATTTTAAACTAATTACACCTAATCTAAGCCCCCTAATAGCTATTGATATAGTTACAATATAACTAATAGTTACATTGTAGCTATTTTAGGATTTATATTTATTTTACAGGCAACTTTGTATTTATTTTAACTAGGTACAATAGTTATTAAATAGTTAATAACTATTTAATAACTACCTGGCTAAAATAAATACAAATTTACCTGTAAAATAAATCCTAACCTAAGTTACAATTACACCTAACACTACACTATCATTAAATTAATTAAATAAATGAATCATATTTAAAACTAAATACTTACCTGTAAAATAAACCCTAATATAGCTACAATATAACTAGTAGTTACATTGTAGCTATTTTAGGATTTATATTTATTTTACAGGCAACTTTGTATTTATTTTAACTAGGTACAATAGCTATTAAATAGTTATTGACTATTTAATAGCTACCTAGTTAAAATAATTACAAAATTACCTGTAAAATAAATCCTAACCTAAGTTACAATTAAACCTAACACTACACTATCATTAAATAAATTAACTACAAGTACCTACAATTAAATACAATTAAATCAACTAAGCTAAAGTACAAAAAACAAACAAACACTAAATTACAAAAAGCAAACAAACACTAAATTACAAAAAATAAAAAAATATTACAAGAATTTTAAACTAATTACACCTAATCTAAGCCCCCTAATAAAATAACAAACCCCCTCAAAATAAAAAAATGCCCTACCCTATACTAAATTACAAAAGGTAACAGCTCTATTACCTTACCAGCCCTTAAAAGGGCCTTTTGCGGGGCATGCCCCAAAGAAAACAGCTCTTTTGCCTGTAAAAAAAACAACACAATACCACCCCCCAACATTACAACCCACCACCCACATACCCCTACTCTAACCCAAACCCCCCTTAAATTAACCTAACACTAAGCCCCTGAAGATCTCCCTACCTTGAGTTGTGTTCACCCAGCCGGGCCGAAGTCTTCATCCGATGGGGCAGAAGAGGACATCCAGACCGGCAGAAGTCTTCATCCATGCGGGGCAAGAAGAGGTCTTCCATCCATCAGAAAAGTACCAAAAAACAAACAAACACTAAATTACCAAAAATAATAAAATATTACAAGAATTTTAAACTAATTACACCTAATCTAAGCCCCCTAATACCTAATATAGCTACAATATAACTAATAGTTACATTGTAGCTATTTTAGGATTTATATTTATTTTACAGGCAACTTTGTATTTATTTTAACTAGGTACAATAGTTATTAAATAGTTAATAACTATTTAATAACTACCTGGCTAAAATAAATACAAATTTACCTGTAAAATAAATCCTAACCTAAGTTACAATTACACCTAACACTACACTATCATTAAATTAATTAAATAAATGAATCCTATTTAAAACTAAATACTTACCTGTAAAATAAACCCTAATATAGCTACAATATAACTAATAGTTACATTGTAGCTATTTTAGGATTTATATTTATTTTACAGGCAACTTTGTATTTATTTTAACTAGGTACAATAGCTATTAAATAGTTATTGACTATTTAATAGCTACCTAGTTAAAATAATTACAAAATTACCTGTAAAATAAATCCTAACCTAAGTTACAATTAAACCTAACACTACACTATCATTAAATAAATTAACTACAAGTACCTACAATTAAATACAATTAAATAAACTAAACTAAATTACAAAAAATAAAAAAATATTACAAGAATTTTAAACTAATTACACCTAATCTAAGCCCCCTAATAAAATAACAAAGCCCCCCAAAATAAAAAAATGCCCTACCCTATACTAAATTACAAAAGTTCACAGCTCTATTACCTTACCAGCCCTTAAAAGGGCCTTTTGCGGGGCATGCCCCAAAGAAATCAGCTCTTTTGCCTGTAAAAAAAACACAATACCCCCCTACATTTACAACCCACCACCCACATACCCCTACTCTAACCCAAACCCCCCTTAAATAAACCTAACACTTACCCCCTGAAGATCTTCCTACCTTGAGTCGTGTTCACCCAGCCGGGCCGAAGTCTTCATCCGATGGGGCAGAAGAGGACATCCAGACCGGCAGAAGTCTTCATCCAAGCGGGGCAAGAAGAGGTCTTCCATCCATCAGAAGTCTTCATCCAGGCGGCATCTTCTATCTTCATCCATCCGGAGCGGAACGGCAGCATCCTGAAGACATCTGACGCGGAGCGTCCTCTTCTTTCCTGATCCGACGACTAAATTACTGTACCTTTAAGTGACGTCATCCAAGATGGCGTCCCTTGAATTCCGATTGGCTGATAGGATTCTATTAGCCAATCGGAATTAAGGTAGGAAAAATCTGATTGGCTGATTCAATCAGCCAATCAGATTCAAGTTCAATCAGCCAATCAGATTGACCTCGCATTCTATTGGCTGCTCCGATCAGCCAATCGGAATTCAAGGGACGCCATCTTGGATGACATCACTAAAATGTACAGTCATTTAGTCGTCGGATCAAGAAAGAAGAGGATGCTCTTCAGGGATGTCTTCAGGATGCTGCCGCTCCGCTCTGGATGGATGAAGATAGAAGATGCCGCCTGGATGAAGACTTCTGATGGATGGAAGACCTCTTCTTGCCCCGCTTGGATGAAGACTTCTGCCGGTCTGGATGTCCTCTTCTGCCCCATCGGATGAAGACTTCGGCCCGGCTGGGAGAACACGACTCAAGGTAGGGAGATCTTCAGGGGGGTAGTGTTAGGTTTATTTAAGGGGAGTTTGGGTTAGAGTAGGGGTATGTGGGTGGTGGGTTTTAATGTGTGGGGGGGTATTGTGTTTTTTTTAAAGGCAAAAGAGCTGTTTTCTTTGGGGCATGCCCTGCAAAAGGCCCTTTTAAGGGCTGGTAAGGTAATAGAGCTGTGAACTTTTGTAATTTAGTATAGGGTAGGGCATTTTTTTTTATTTTGGGGGGCTTTGTTATTTTATTAGGGGGCTTAGATTAGGTGTAATTAGTTTAAAATTCTTGTAATTTTTTTTAATTTAGTGTTTTTTTGTACTTTAGTTTATTTAATTGTATTTAATTGTAGTTAATTGTAGTTAATTTATTTAATGATAGTGTAGTGTTTAATTTTAATTGTAACTTAGGTTAGGATTTATTTTACAGGTAATTTTGTAATTATTTTAACTAGGTAGCTATTAAACAGTAAATAACTATTTAATAGCTATTTTACCTAGTTAAAATAAATACAAAGTTGCCTGTAAAATAAATATAAATCCTAAAATAGCTACAATGTAACTATTAGTTACATTGTAGCTATATTAGGGTTTATTTTACAGGTAAGTATTTAGTTTTAAATAGGATTCATTTATTTAATTAATTTAATGATAGTGTAGTGTTAGGTGTAATTGTAACTTAGGTTAGTGCCCCGCAAAAGGCCCTTTTAAGGGCTGGTAAGGTAATAGAGCTGTTACCTTTTGTAATTTAGTATAGGGTAGGGCATTTTTTTTTATTTTGGGGAGCTTTGTTATTTTATTAGGGGGCTTAGATTAGGTGTAATTAGTTTAAAATTCTTGTAATATTTTTTTATTTTTGTAATTTAGTGTTTGTTTTTTTTGTAATTTAGTGGGGCTTTTTTTGTACTTTAGTTTAGTTTATTTAATTGTAGGTACTTGTAGTTAATTTATTTAATGATAGTGTAGTGTTAGGTTTAATTGTAACTTAGGTTAGGATTTATTTTACAGGTAATTTTGTAATTATTTTAACTAGGTAGCTATTAAATAGTAATAACAAAAAACGAGGAGAGGCACCGGGTAGTTTCACAAGCAAAAACGTCCTTTATTAAGGTAATAAAACACAACAGGAGACACTTCGGAAAAAGCTTTAAACCTCTGGGGCAAAGGTGGAGTGGCGGTACCCCACGTACCCTGATGCAGGTCATATATATGTATGCACACGGAACATTTGGGGGTCATTGTGATGTGATTTGAAGCAGGTGTCATATACTAGGGGGTGTATTCATACATAAGCAAGCAACTACAACAATACGCTTACAGGTGCTGCAAACTCTCTCTTGTTTATCTATTAAATAGTCAATAACTATTTAATAGCTATTGTACCTAGTTAAAATAATTACAAAGTTGCCTGTAAAATAAATATAAATCCTAAGATAGCTACAATGTAACTATTAGTTATATTGTAGCTATATTATGGTTTATTTTACAGGTAAGTATTTAGTTTTAAATAGGATTCATTTATTTAATTTATTTAATGATAGTGTATTTAATTGTATTTAATTGTAGGTACTTGTAGTTAATTTTTTTAATGATAGTGTCGTGTTAGGTGTAATTGTAACTTAGGTTAGTATTTATTTTACAGGTAAATTTGTATTTATTTTAGCTAGGTAGCTATTAAATAGTCAATAACTATTTAATAGCTATTGTACCTAGTTAAAATAATTACAAAGTTGCCTGTAAAATAAATATAAATCCTAAGATAGCTACAATGTAACTATTAGTTATATTGTAGCTATATTAGGGTTTATTTTACAGGTAAGTATTTAGTTTTAAATAGGATTAATTTATTTAATTATAGTAAATGTATTTCATTTTATTTAAATTATATTTAAGTTAGGGGGTGTTAGGGTTAGACTTAGGTTTAAGGGTTAATAACTTTATTATAGTAGCGGCGACGTTGGGGGCGGGAGATTAGGGGTTAATAATTGTAGGTAGGTGACGCAATGTTAGGGAGGGCAGATTAGGGGTTAATAAAATGTATTATAGTGTTTGCAAGGCGGGAGTGCGGCGGTTTAGGGGTTAATACATTTATTATAGTGGCGGCGATGTCCGGTCGGCAGATTAGGGGTTAATACTTGTAGTTAGATTGTGGCGACATTGGGGGGGCAGATTAGGGGTTAATAACTATAATGTAGGGGTCGGCAATGTTAGGGACAGCAGATTAGGGGTTAATAACTATAATGTAGGGGTCGGCGATGTTAGGGACAGCAGATTAGGGGTTAATAGCTATAATGTAGGTGGCTGCGATATCCGGTCGGCAGATTAGGGTTTAATAATTGTAGTTAGATTGCGGCGACGTTGGGGGGGGCAGATTAGGGGTTAATAACTATAATGTAGGGGTCGGCAATGTTAGGGACAGCAGATTAGGGGTTAATAGCTATAATGTAGGTGGCGGCGATGTCCGGTCGACAGATTAGGGGTTAATACTTGTAGTTAGATTGCGGCGACGTTGGGGGGGGGCAGATTAGGGGTTAATTAAATTTATTATAGTGTTTGCGAGGCGGGAGTGCGGCGGTTTAGGGGTTAATACATTTATTATTGTGGCTGCGATATCCGGTCGGCAGATTAGGGGTTAATAATTGTACTAAATGTACAAAATTAGAGTGCGCTAAAACAGCTCTACCTGTAGCCTAGTTATACACTATTAGTGAATAAATATGGACTAGTATCTTACAAATAAATTAATTACAATAATTAAAAGACAACACGAGTATAAAAATATATATAAACACTAATAAACTTTATTACTCAACTCATACATTTAAAAACAATTAGTTGCTAAGGTGCACCTTTTCATATAGCTTAAAAAATAATTTTATATATCACTTATACCACTTTAAAATCCTAAAAAACTTGCTTAAGTTCAAAAGATAAAAGTATATAAAAATATCTCTTCAGCTAGTTATAACCTAATCATTGATTGTATCAATTTTATTTCAAAGCATATGCTGGAAACCATATATATCATAACAAAGTATCAATAAATTGTCCTTAGTCTTTTTTATATTTTTTTATCTCCAAAGTGAGCAAAAAGACTTTATTTGAAAGATCAGTTTTTCGCGGGGTACCCCTTAAACTGGCGATTATTGTTATATTCAACTTGACAGTTATTGACCGTGTGCCGATGATTGGCAATATGTCCTTTGTTAATACATATAAGTCTGAATATCAAATCCTTTGTCCCAAAACATATAAGTGTAACTACACTCACCAGAATACGAAAGGTTATGGATCTATGATACCTTTCCCCGTGGTTGCTTTTTCTTTTCGGCAGCGTTTGGCGTTCCTGAATCAGCCGTTACCTGGCTGTGACGTGTATGTCTCCACGTGACTTCTTTGCCGTACCAATAGCCTTGCCGGGTTGCCGGTGAGTGTAACTTTCAAAACAGCGATGTAATTTCTTTTGATATTTTCAAAGTGCTACCAGGAGCACAATATCCTCAGTGGTTAGATTTCAACTTATCCTTTTCCCAAATATTCCGTCACCCACAGTGACACTTCCAAGGATACTGCTGAACAGAAATAGCAGGGAGAATCACCGTTACAAATTCTGGCCAGCTGAACGGATCTTGTCCTGGGTCATCTACGCGTTTCAGCTAATATGCTTTTATCAAGATCTTGATAAAAGCATCTTAGCTGAAACGCGTAGATGACCCAGGACAAGATCCGTTCAGCTGGCCAGCATTTGTAACAGTGATTCTCCCTGCTATTTCTGTTCAGCAGTATCTTTGGAAGTGTCACTGTGGGTGACGGAATATTTGGGAAAAGGATAAGTTGAAATCTAACCACTGAGGATATTGTGCTCCTGGTAGCACTTTGAAAATATCAAAAGAAATTACATAGCTGTTTTGAAAGTTACACTCACCGGCAACCCGGCAAGGCTATTGGTACGGTAAAGAAGTCACGTGGAGACATACACGTCACAGCCAGGTAACGGCTGATTCAGGAACGCCAAACGCTGCCGAAAAGAAAAAGCAACCACGGGGAAAGGTATCATAGATCCATAACCTTTCGTATTCTGGTGAGTGTAGTTACACTTATATGTTTTGGGACAAAGGATTTGATATTCAGACTTATATGTATTAACAAAGGACATATTGCCAATCATCGGCACACGGTCAATAACTGTCAAGTTGAATATAACAATAATCGCCAGTTTAAGGGGTACCCCACGAAAAAATGATCTTTCAAATAAAGTCTTTTTGCTCACTTTGGAGATAAAAAAATATAAAAAAGACTAAGGACAATTTATTGATACTTTGTTATGATATATATGGTTTCCAGCATATGCTTTGAAATAAAACTGATACAATCAATGATTAGGTTATAACTAGCTGAAGAGATATTTTGATATACTTTTATCTTTTGAACTTAAGCAAGTTTTTTAGGATTTTAAAGTGGTATAAGTGATATATAAAATTATTTTTTAAGCTATATGAAAAGGTGCACCTTAGCAACTAATTGTTTTTAAATGTATGAGTTGAGTAATAAAGTTTATTAGTGTTTATATATATTTTTATACTCGTGTTGTCTTTTAATTATTGTAATTAATTTATTTGTAAGATACTAGTCCATATTTATTCACTAATAGTGTATAACTAGGCAACAGGTAGAGCTGTTTTAGCGCACTCTAATTTTGTACATTTAGTAGTATTTTTAGTGTGTTTTTTTGGGAAACCACACTTTGTAGAGTTGCTTATATCTACCGTTAGGGGTTTATATTTCTGTTTATTGGGTTAATAATTGTAGTTAGGTTGCGGCGACGTTGGGGGGGGCAGATTAGGGGTTAATAAATATAATATAGGGTCGGCGGTGTTAGGGGCAGCAGATTAGGGGTTCATAGGGATAACGTAGGTGGCGGCGGTGTCCGGAGCGGCAGATTAGGGGTTAATAAAATAATGCAGTGTCAGCGATAGCGGGGGCGGCAGATTAGGGGTTAATAAGTGTTAGATTAGGGGTGTTTAGAGACTCGGGGTACGTGTTAGGGTGTTAGGTGCAGACTTAGTGTTTCCCCATAGGAAACAATGGGGCTGCGGTGTTAGGTTTTTTTTCAGCCGAAACTGCCCCATTGTTTCCTATGGGGGAATGCCGAATTTTACCGAGCTAATTTGGATTTATTCGGAGATACAGCATCTATTTTGGATTCATTCGGTAGATTCGGAAGTATTTTAATTCGGAAATTCGAATCGATCCGAATCTCCGAATTTACCGAATTTTCAGAATTTCCGAATAAATCCGAAACGAATCGCACATGTCTAACATATATTATATATAGGTATAGATACAGTATATACAGATATACTGTATATAGAAATATCTATTTAAAAATACTTAGAACATATTCCCCTATGTGAAGAACATTGGGATGTGAAATATTTACATTAAATACACAATTAAACACTTTATGATGAATATTGCAATATGATTTTATATGTTTTTAGCTACTTGACTGCAATGTGCTCCAATGTGCTGCGCTTATATATGTCTATATATGTGTACATATTTATTTATGGGTTTAGATGTGTTTATATATATATATATATATATGCCTGTAAATACATATATACACATATAAATACACATGTACACACATATGTAAATATATATACATACATATACATATTTATTTATGGGTTTAGATGTGTTTATATATATATATATATATGCCTGTAAATACATATATACACATATAAATACACATGTACACACATATGTAAATATATATACATACATATACATATTTATTTATGGGTTTAGATGTGTTTATATATATATATATATATATATATATATATATATATATATATGCCTGTAAATACATATATACACATATAAATACACATGTACACACATATGTAAATATATATACATACATATACATATTTATTTATGGGTTTAGATGTGTTTATATATATATATATATATATATATATATATATATATATATATATATATATATATATATGCCTGTAAATACATATATACACATATAAATACACATGTACACACATATGTAAATATATATACATACATATACATATTTATTTATGGGTTTAGATGTGTTTATATATATATATATATATATGCCTGTAAATACATATATACACATATAAATACACATGTACACACATATGTAAATATATATACATACATATACATATTTATTTATGGGTTTAGATGTGTTTATATATATATATATATGCCTGTAAATACATATATACACATATAAATACACATGTACACACATATGTAAATATATATACATACATATACATATTTAGACATGTGTTTGTATGTTAAAGCCCTTTCCAGTCCTTTTTTTTTTCCAAACACCTGAGATATCATTTCTTTGAGCCCTTATAGCTTTTATTTTTTTTTAAATATTTTTCTTTAATGATTTGTATTAGTGTTATTACAAGTGTAACTGTATTTTTCAATGTATTTTCAATGTTTTAAAATATTTTTTATTAGTGTTATTATGAGTGTAACTGTATCTTGCAATATTCTTTTAAAAAAAAATTTGTGTAACATTTTAGTTGTGCATAACAGTTAACCAGTGCTCTGAAGTCCAGCCTTCACAACGCAAGTGTATTCAATTGTGCTTGAGAAAACATGTTTACTTTCAATTTGTAATCCTCCCGCTACTTCCAATGCATTGAAAGAGCTGCAATAAACCCCTTTTAGCTTACTTGTAATAGTTAGCGTGCCACTAATAATCTAGCCCGCAATTGGGCAAAATATGACACCCCAGCTACACAGTGCCTAGCTCACCTTTCTTCAACCCTCTCTGCTTCAGATGCCACACCATTGTAAAAACCTTCCTACCTCACCCAATTCACCACTAACTCCAGTACTTTTTGTAGGCTACCCAAGTTTTCAGTGTCACAGATCTCTTCACCAACTTTCTGATTCTGGCTATCCACTGCCAGTCTGCCACAGAAACATTCACCTTCCTTTCTCGCTCCAGGGGTCATTCTCTGAAACACCTCCCACTTAAAGCATGATAATGCATCCGCCACTGTGTTCTTGTTCTCAGGAATGTGCCTCACCTTAAAACAAATGTTGTACTTGAGACACTTCAATACCAGGTATTTTAGATTTTTAATCACTGGGCTAGATGAGGAAGATTATTCACAGTGTTTTCTACTTCCCTCCTGTCTGACCAACAGATTATCCTTTTACTAGCCAACAAAAAGTCCCACAACTCTATTGCCACCGCAATAGGGAATAACTACAGCAATAACCCCTAAACCTAACAACCCGCTAACTTTATATTAAATATTAACTCATCCCTATCTTATAATAAATTTAAACTAATCTTTAGATTTAAATTAAACTATATTAAATTAATAATTAACCTACCCTATTATACTAAAATTACATTAAACTATATTAAACTAATAATTAACCTACCCTAACTATTATACTAAAATTACAATAAACTATATTAAACTAATAATTAATCTACACTGACTGTTATACTAAAATTACAATAAACTATATTAAACTAATAATTAATCTACACTGACTGTTATACTAAAATTACAATAAGATACACATTAAAATAACTATATTATATATTTAAAAACCTAACCCTACTCAAATAATTTAATTCTACAATTAAAAATTACAAAGTTACAAAAAACTAACAACTAAGTTACAAAAAATAACAAACACTAAGGTACAAAAAATAAACACTAAGTTACACTAAATAAAAAAGAAATTATCAAAGATTTAAACTAATTACACCTAATCTAAGAGCCCTATGAAACTAAAAAAGCCCCCCCAAAATAAAAAAACCCTAACCTACAATAAACTACAAATAGCCCTTAAAAGGGCCTTTTGCGGGGCATTGCCCCAAAGAAGTCAGCTCTTTTACCTGTAAATAAAAAATACAAACAACCCCCCAACAGTAAAACCCACCACCCACACAACCAACCCCCCCAAATAAAAACCTAGCTAAAAAAACCTATGCTCCCCATTGCCCTGAAGAGGGCATTTGGATAGGCATTGCCCTTAAAAGGGCATTTAGCCCTTTAAAAGGGCATTTAGCTCTATTGCAATAAACCCTTAAAAAAAAAACTGACACTAACCCCTGAAGATCCACTTACAGTTTTGAAGATGCGACATCCATCCTCCAAGAAGCTGGCAGAAGTCTTCATCCAAGCAGCCAAAGCCTTCATCCAAGCCCGCAGAAGTCTTCACCCAGACGGCATCTTCTATCTTCATCCATCCGGCAGGCGGAGCCGCTCCATCTTCCAGACATCCGACGCGGAGCATCCTCTTCTTACGACGTCTTCTTCCCGAATGAAGGTTCCTTTAAATGACGTCATCCAAGGTTGCGTCCCTTAGATTCTGATTGGCTGATAGAATTCTATCAGCCAATCGGAATTAAGGTTGAAAAAATCCTATTGGCTGTTGCAATCAGCCAATAGGATTGAGCTTGCATTCTATTGGCTATTCCAATCAGCCAATAGAATGCAAGCTCAATCCTATTGTCTTCATTCGGGAAGAAGACGTCGTAAGAAGAGGATGCTCTGCGTCGGATGTCTGGAAGATGGAGCCGCTCCGCGCCGGATGGATGAAGATAGAAGATGCTGACTGGGTGAAGACTTCTGTGGGCTTGGATAAAGACTTCAGCCGCTTGGATGAAGACTTCTGCTGGCTTCTTGGAGGATGGATGTCGCATCTTCAAAACTGTAAGTGGATCTTCAGGGGTTAGTGTTAGGATTTTTTAAGGATTTATTGGGTTTAGTTTTTAGATTAGGGTTTGGGCTGCAATAGAGCTAAATGCCCTTTTAAGGGCAATGCCCAGCCAAATGCCCTTTTCAGGGCAAGGGGGAGCTTAAGTTTTTTTAGTTAGGTTTTTATTTGGGGGCATTGGTTGTGTGGGTGGTGGGTTTTACTGTTGGGGGGTACTTGTATTTTTTATTTACAGGTAAAAGAGCTGATTTCTTTGGGGAAATGCCCAGCAAAAGGCCCTTTTAAGGGCTATTTGTAGTTTATTGTAGGTTAGGGGGGCTTTTTGTTTTTCATAGGGCTCTTAGATTAGGGGTAATTAGTTACAATCTTTGATAATTTCTTTTTTATTTTGTGTAACTTAGTGTTTATTTATTTTTGTTACTTAGTTGTTAGTTTTTTTGTAACTTTTTAATTTTTAATTGTAGAATTAAATTATTTGAGTAGGGTTAGGTTTTTAAATATATAATATAGTTAATTTAATTTGTAGCTTATTGTAATTTTAGTATAACAATTAGGGTAGGTTAATTATTAGTTTAATATAGTTTAATTTAATTTTAGTATAATAGTTAGGGTAGGTTAATTAATAGTTTAATACAGTTAATTTAATTTTAGTATAATAGTTAGGGTAGGTTAATTAATAGTTTAATATAGTTTAATTTAATTTAATTTTAGTATAATAGGGTAGATTAATTATTAGTTTTATATAGTTTAATTTAATTCTAAAGGTAAGTTTAAATGTATTATATGATAGGGATGAGATAATATTTAATATAAAGTTAGCAGGTTGTTAGGTTTAGGGGTTAATAGGTTAATTTAGTTTATGGCGATGTGGGGGGCTGGCGGTTTAGGGGTTAATAACTTTATTTAGTTGAGGTGGGCTCCGCGAGCGGCGGGATAGGGGTTAATAACATAATGTAGGTGGCGGTGGTATAGGGGGCGGAAGATTAGGGGTTAATAACATAATGTAGGTGGCGGCGGTGTAGGGGCGGAAGATTAGGGGTTAATAACATAATGTAGGTGGCGGTGGGCTCCGGGAGCGGTGGAATAGGGGTTAATAACTTTATTAGAGTGGCGGTGGGCTCCAGGAGCAGTGGGATAGGGGTTAATAACTTTAGTTGTGGCGGGGTCGGGGAGCCGCGGGATAGGGGTTAAACAGTTTAGTATAGTGGCGATGTTTAGTGACAGTATACAAATAAAGCTGTGAAAAAGCTGAATAGCAGCGAGATAGATGGCTGTTAGTTAACAACAGTCCACTGCTCATCGCCCCGTACTTAGTGCGCAGCTTTTTGACAGCTTTTTTGTTAAATATGGAGAGCATATTCAGGTCCGCGGCCACGATGTTAGGCGATGTCAGGCGAGCGTATTGGTGCCGTCGAATGCAGCACAGTTGACGGCTTGATAAGTAGGCCTCATAATGTGTATGTATGTCTGTAAATACATATATACACACACACATATAAATACTTAAATACATATGTACATACATATAAACATATATATAAATATATATATATATATATATACACATACACACATCACTATACATATTTAGACATGTGTATGTATGTATCTCTATGTTAAAGCACTTTGCAGCTCTTTTTTATCATATCTTTATAACCCCTTATAACTTTTTATTGCAATTTTGCTTAATAATTTTTATTAGATAGTGTTATTATGAGTGTTACTGTACTTTTTTTAATGTATTTTCTGCAACTTTTTATTTGAGTGTAACAGTTAAAGGGACACTGAACCCAAATTTTTTCTTTCGTGATTCAGATAGAGCATACAATTTTAAGCAACTTTCTAATTTACTCCTATTATCAAATTTTCTTCGTTCTCTTGCTATCTATTTTTAAAAAAGAAGGCATCTAAGTTTTTTTATTGGTTCAGTACTCTGGACAGCACTTTTTTATTGGTGGATTAATTTGTTCACCAAAAATGGGCCGGCATCTAAACTTACATTCTTGCATTTCAAATAAAGATACCAAGAGAATGAAGAAAATTTGATAATAGGAGTACATTAGAAAGTTGCTTAAAATCTCATGCTCTATCTGAATCACGAAAGAAATAATTTGGGTTCAGTGTCCCTTTAACTAGAGCTCTGAAGTTGTGCTATTCTGACGTGCATTCAATTTAATTTTGCTTGAGTGAATGTGTTTACTTGCAACATGTTAATTCTGACACTCTCAATAAATTATTTTCGCTTGTGCGCAACGGTTAACGCACCACAGTCTGCATGCCACTAGTAATCTAGCCATCAAATTCTATTTTTGCCATAAAACTCCCTTGCCAGCTTCCCTCTACATCTGTACTGCACTATCAAATGATTAATACTGTACTGTAGCATCAATTTTTTCAATTGCATCATTCACTGACTTACCCTTAGTGTATGATAAATGTTGTATGAGTCTAAATTTTCCCTGCTCTTCCTTGGGAATTACCCCTAGGGGGGACACTACTAAATCCACAAATGGCTTCTCTTTGAAGGCCCCTGCAATCCTTCCAAGCTTTACCTCTTTCTCAAGCTTCTCTAGCAAAACCTCTGGAAAGTCGATGGCTGACTTCAAAATTCTTGACTTAAGTGTCTCCAAATCCTTTGTTTTAACTGGTATAGCAAAACCTTTAGCCAAACCATTAACTAATAGCAATCTGTCATCCTCTACAGGTTAGGTGGACAATTCCTGTAGTATCTTATCTACTTTTAGCTGTGTTTTTTCTAAGCTCCACTGCTGTTCCCTTTTTGGCATTACTCTGTCCACAAATGGAAAATCTACTGGAATTCCCATTATTATTCCTTCTGAAGTATACGTCTGCATGCACACCCCAAAAATACCTTCACACATGTCTATACTTACATGCATTACCCCTGTCACACCTCTTATCGTTAAAAGCCCAACAGACATTGGCCTCAGGCTTACCTACTTTTTCTTGTCCTAAAGGGCTCTTGTTCTACCCCTTTTGTACCTTTATTAACATGGTCCTCATATCCAAGATTTTCACTCCAAAGTCCTCCCTCCATTTGTCCCCTGCTGCAAATTTCCTCTTTTAAATTCATCATCATTATTCTTCCATGCAAATCCTCCATATGTTGTATGGCACTACGCTATCGATTGAATGTACCTTAGTATGCTTAAAATTGTATATGGGTTGACTGAAATAAAGCATTCCACATATATTAATATTCCTGGGTTGACTGAAATAAAACATTCTGCATATGTTAATATTCCTTTAACCCACTCCAAGAATGTCTGCTTTGCTTTTTACCTTTACTATTATCACCCCTTGATTTTAAAGCCACTAATTCCCTGGTTATGTTAAAAATATCAACATATACCCACTTCTGAATCCTAATTATCACTTTTACTTTGAGGTGCATGGTTAAACAAAGTAACAGTCTTTGGCACATTGTCATCTGGATTGAAATCATCATCACTATTCCCCCTTAACCTCCTTTTCTTCCCCTTTTCCTTGTTTTGCATGCATATTCTCCTATGCAAATCTCCTTTAACTTTTTTATCCTCCAAATAAAATTCTGATGAGCTGTCTGATGAGCTGTTTTTGCTGTTGCTCTGCTGCTCCTTTTGCTCTGTCCTTTTCCTTCCCTGCAGAATCAGCCATCACTGCCTCTGTCTGTGTGCCGCCCTCATTTGTAGATGTGCTTGCCTCTTTGTTTGCTCACTGCTGCCGCAGCTTCCTGCACCGCAGGGGGAACCCTCCATTGCTCAGCTGCTGCTGTCTGCATCTGCTCCTTTTGCAGCTGTAAAGCAATCACATTTTCATTAGCTCTCACATCCCATTCCCCATTCTGTTTTGCATTATAATGCTACGCTGCAAACTGCTTTTGCTGCCTTCACTCAACCCCTTAGCTCCCGACTGCCCAACTAGCTGACTCTGCTCTCCATAAACCCCCATTTTGCTCTCTCCAGACTCTTCAATGTCTCTTGAGCCCTTATCACTCTTGTTTCCAGATTGGCTTGCCATTGGTCAGAAAAATTTTGGGATATCTCTGCAATCTCCCCTGCTACCAAGATGCAAGCTGCTCCTGAAAACAAAAAAGTTAGTCTTACCCACTTCCTGTCCTACTTTGCGTATATGCTCATCTTTCCCCGCCCCTTATACCTGCCCCCTTCATTAATAACCAGGTAATTCACAACACCGACTACACCTTATCTCCACACTAAAAAGACACCCACTAACATACATTAACCATAGTAGGGTCTTTTACAGCCCAGGAGCCCATCCCTTATGTTGCTCCAGTCATATTCATTCCTTCTGCATATTTAATGGCATATTGAGCTTACCACATAAGTATTACATGTACTAGCTTGGCAACATGAGTGGACAGTTGTCTTCTTGCATATACTATAGGAGTTTTTCTACAACAGCTGTTTATATAGCAACTTATGTCAGAGACTTGTTTTCAGTACCAAAAGATTTGCTGGACTGTCATCTGGAGACATTTTCTGAGAAGATCTGATTGGAGTTCTCACCACTGCTGCTGTATTTAGTCCGGTTGAGGATGCATCTGGCAATCACTTCATTAATATAGAGCCTTGTGTTGTCCTGAAGCCATTGGCACTAGGGTAGGAAAATTTTGCGAGACAGCAGTGAGAACATTCCTCAGCTTTACTCAACGAAGGCTTCACTGCAGGCCTCACTACACGTAGCGATCCAGTGAATATTAGCTATCACATACAGGTGTCCCTTACAACAAACAAGGGCAGCTAACTGCTTAGAAGCAAAGGCAAAATTATAGACTGTCTATGGATGCTTTATTCATAACAGTGTAGCGATATGGAGACTTGTAACATCACCACTGCCATAATTGATGTAGCTCTGCTGATCTCTTTGTAGTCCCAAAGGCATAAAACTGTAATGTGCTCAATATTTAATTGACTCTAGCTACATAGCTGGCTAAGCTGGAAGCATGCATAGGTTATCTACTATGAAGATTATTTCCTTTCTGGTATACTTTCCTTTTTTCTTTTTTTAATTTTGTCTACTATACCTAGTATACCCGCTAGTGCCCACATGTCTAATAACATAAGTTATAAGGTTTCTTGAGGTACCTTTCCTGTAACCTCTTTGACTTATTTTATAGCTTTTATATATATATATCATTATTTGCCCTATGCATATAGAAGGCAGGTTACATCCAGGTATACATCTATCTTCTATACATGATTTGGGATTTTTTTTTTTAGCTATTTTATGCTGGCTTAAATTTTAAGTTAAAATTCCTAATAACTTCAGTAAGAAACATCATAACCTTATGGTACTTGTTTGTTACACTACAAATTATGTAATATACCGTTCCCATAGGGGGTCCCAGTATGATGCAGTGACTGTGCTGTGAATATTTGTTCTTCCCAGCGGTTGCAATAGGTACAGTATGTATTACTAATCCTTACATTTCTAGACCCTGGTGCCATTATTCTGCTTAATGTTTCATGTGGGTGTGTAATGAGCCTTGTATGCTCTGTACACCAGAGAGATGAGGGCCAGGAAATGCAGAGACAAAGTTCATACCACAATAAAATTTAAAATAATTGCTGACTGTTTTTGGTCGCAATAGATAGTTTTTGTTAAGAATATAGTTTTTCCACCTATGGGCTCTTCCTAGCAGTGCTGTGCTGGATTTTCTTATCTGAAGCTTCTCATACACCACTTCACCTACACCACCCTCTCTTCCTTCCCCCTTTTCTCGACCCGAGCGCAGTGCTGTCAGCCTCTCACTTGAGGCAAAACAAAGCCTGCAGCTTAATTTATAGGGAAAAGCAGCAAACAAAGGTAAGGAGTGAATAGTGCTTTTGCATTAAAAAGCCACATCTGTTTTATTGATAGAGTCACGCTTCTTTTATTTGCAATGCTGTGTGGGGCAGGGCACCTTTTCTCAATAATAATAGAAAACCGTTGCACAAAGATATATATATAAGAAGTCCCAAAAGGTAAGGCTAATTTTGTTTTATAAATTATGTGCATACATGCTTTGAAAATATACACTTTAAAAAAAAAATTACAAAGTTATAGGAAACAAGTGGTATAGTACTTTCGTTAATGTACGGTCCAGAGCACAGAAAGTCACAATTGCCCTGTTTCCTATACCGTCACGAAATGGCTCTTCTGAGGGGATCTTGGGATTATTGCAGGTTCTTATATTGAAGTGCCTGTAAGAAAAGCAAACACATAGAGGGACCCCATATGTGCAGAATGTAAAAACACAGATACCAAGCCTCCCATGTGTTGCTCTCACTGGGAGCAGCTGAATCAATGTATTGTATATGGTATCCATAGTTCTTCTTACGCTCTAGCTAGCTGTCCTCTGTGCTTCAAAGTGTCAGTCACTTCATCTCAGTAGGGCAAGGGCAGCTGATACCACCAATAACAAATGTCTTAACATACAATGAGTCCCAAACAAAATATTGATCCCTTCAAAGAATGTGGTCCATATTTGAAATAAAACTGTTGATCAATGTGTCTTGCCCACTGGCCTTTATCAAGATCTAGGCACCTTTTCTACCTGGATCTCTCCCTTCAGCTCACAGCAGAACACTGCTTGTTTTAACCCCTCTGCATTGAGGTGAAGATCTACTACTAATATGTATTATATACTGACTTAAATGTAAGTTAATGTGTGTATATGCTTTGCTTTCCAGACTGTGTTTAATTGTGTGACATAAGATAATTTTTTTTCCCTCTTTTCCTCTCTTCCACCCCCCTCACTCTGCCAATCTCTCTATCCCTCTCCACTAACTTCTTTTCTCCTCTTTCTGTCTACACTTTTATCTATATTAAGCCATATTACACATATTCACGGAGATTACGAGTTTTGCGGTAACCTTTTAAACCTGGCGTTAGCTGCAAAAAGGTGAGCGTAGAGCAAAATTTAGCTCCACATCTCACCTCAATACCAGCGTTGCTTACGGTAGCGGTAAGCTGGCTAAACGTGCTTGTGCACGATTTCCCCATAGGAAACAATGGGGCTGAGCCGGCTGAAAAAAACTAACACCTGCAAAAAAGCAGCGTTCAGCTCCTAACGCAGCCCCATTGATTCCTATGGGGAAAGGAATTTTATGTCTACACCTAACACCCTAACATGAACCCTAAATCTAAACACCCCTAATCCTATACTTATTAACCCCTAAACAGCCGCACCCGACATCGTCGCCACCTACATTATAATTATTAACCCCTACTCTGCCGCTCCGGACATCGCCGAACCCTACATTATATTTATTAACCCCAAATCTGCCCCCCCAACGTCGCCGCAACCTACCTACACTTATTAACCCCTAATCTGCGGCCGCCAACGTCGCCACCACTATAATAAAGTTATTACCCTCTAAACCTAAGTCTAACCCTAACCCTAACACCCCCCTAATTTAAATATAATTTAAATAAATCTAAATAAAATAACTACAATTAAATAAATTATTCCTATTTTAAACTAAATACTTACCTATAAAATAAACCCTAAGCTAGCTACAATATAACTAATAGTTACATTGTAGCTAGCTTAGGGTTTATATTTATTTTACAGGCAACTTTGTATTTATTTTAACTAGGTAGAATAGTTATTAAATAGTTATTAACTATTTAATAGCTACCTAGTTAAAATAAAGATACATTTACCTGTAAAATAAATCCTAAACTAAGTTACAATTACACCTAACACTACACTATCATTAAATTAATTACCTAAACTACCTACAATTAATTACAATTAAATAAAATAAACTAAAGTACAAAAAACAACAAACACTAAATTACAGGAAATAAAACTAAATTTAAATTTAAACTAATTACACCTAATCTAATCCCCCTAATAAAATACCCCCCCCCCCCCCCAAAATAATAAAAATCCCTACCCTATACTAAATTACAAATAGTCCTTAAAAGGGCCTTTTGCGGGGCATTGCCCCAAAGTAATCAGCTCTTTTACCTGTAAAAAAAATACAATTCCCCCCCAACATTAAAACCCACCACCCACACACCCAACCCTACTCTAAAACCCAACCAATCCCCCCTTAAAAAACCTAACACTACCCCCTTGAAGATCACCTACCTTGAGCCGTCTTCACCCAGCCGGGCACAAGTGGACCTCCAGAGGGGCAGAAGTCTTCATCCGATCCAGGCAGAAGAGGTCCTCCAAGTGGCAGAAGTCTTCATCCAGATGGCATCTTCTATCTTCATCCATCCGGAGCAGAGCGGGTCCATCTTCAATCCAGCCGATGCGGAGCATCCTCTTCAAACGAAGTCCAAGCGAAAAATGAAGGTTCCTTTAAATGACGTCATCCAAGATGGCGTCCCTTGAATTCCGATTGGCTGATAGGATTCTATCAGCCAATCGGAATTAAGGTAGGAAAAATCCTATTGGCTGATCCAATCAGCCAATAGGATTGAAGTTCAATCCTATTGGCTTATCCAATCAGCCAATAGAATTGAGCTCGCATTCTATTGGCTGTTCCAATCAGACAATAGAATGCGACCTCAATCCTATTGGCTGATTGCATCAGCCAATAGGATTTTTCCTACCTTAATTCCGATTGGCTGATAGAATCCTATCAGCCAATCGGAATTCAAGGGACGCCATCTTGGATGACGTCATTTTAAGGAACCTTCATTCTTCGCTTGGACTTCGTTTGAAGAGGAGGCTCCGCATCAGCTGGATTGAAGATGGACCCGCTCCACTCCAGATGGATGAAGATAGAAGATGCCGCCTGGATGAAGACTTCTGCCGCTTGGAGGACTTCTTCTGCCCGGATCGGATGAAGACTTCTGCTCCTCTGGAGGTCCACTTGTGCCCGGCTGGGTGAAGACGGCTCAAGGTAGGGTGATCTTCAAGGGGGTAGTGTTAGGTTTTTTCTAAGGGGGGATTGGGTGGGTTTTAGAGTAGGGTTGGGTGTGTGGGTAGTGGGTTTTAATGTTGGGGGGTATTGTAACCCTAAGATAGATACAATGTAACTATTTGTTATATTGTAGCTAGCTTAGGGTTTATTTTATAGGTAAGTATTTAGTTTTAAATAGTATTCATTTATTTAATTGTAGTAATTTTATTTCGTTTTATTTAAATTATATTTAAGTTAGGGGGGGTTAGACTTAGGGTTAGACTTAGGTTTAGGGGTTAATAAATTTAATATAGTAGCGGCGACGTTGGGGGCGACAGATTAGGGGTTAATAAATGTAGATAGGTGTTGGCGATGTTCGGGACGGCAGATTAGGGGTTAATAAAATTTAACTACTGTTTGCGAGGCGGGAGTGCGGCAGTTTAGGGGTTAATATATTTATTACAGTGGCGGTGATGTCCGGTCGGCAGATTAGGGGTTAAAAGATTTACTTAAGTGTTTCTTATGTGGGGGGGGGGGGGGGCTCGGTTTAGGGGGTTAATAGGTAGTTTATGGGTGTTAGTGTACTTTTTAGCACAAACTCTTAACTACTGACTTTTAAATGCGGTAGGAGTCTTGACAGGAGAGGGTCTACAGCTCACTTCTTCCAAGACTCGTAATACCGGCGTTAAGCAAGTCCCATTATAAAGATAAAGATAGGATACACAATTGACGTAAGGGGATTTGCGGTAAGCTCGAGTCGTGGAAGAAAAGTGAGCGGTACACCTGTACCTGCCAGACTCGTAATACCAGCGGGCGTTAAAAGCAGCGTTGACAGGTCCCAACGCTGCTTTTTAAGGCTAATGCAAGACTCGTAATCTAGCCGATTGTTTCTATAACTACATTTCATGTTATATCTTTAATTTTTATTTATGCAAGAAGCTAATTTGTAGAGAATTTAGATCAGTACATACTACTTATTAGTATATTTAAATCTATTTTATTTTTCAAGTGGTCATGATTATGGTCCTGATAATCTAAAGCTCTCTGCTCTGGTGAGATTATCTCATCAGTCCTACAAGGTGCCTAAAATAATTTTATATATGCAGATTTTAGCTTGGGAGCTAATGCAGGGTTCTGGCTAAGAAGGAGAGACACACACATTACATTATAGTGGTCAAAAAGCCCCCAAAGATTGTGTTTATAATCATCAGGCACTATAAATGAACATCTTTTTCTCTTTTACTATTGTTCTTTCTGTGTTTTTGTCTATATATGGTGAGAGGCCCAGAAATGACCTCATAAAATAACTGAGGGAAGAGAGACTTCTTGTGAAGAGAGTGTTCTTGTGCACTTTTGACATGCTTTTGTATGCACGTGTTATTTATTTATCGGAATGTCGGGAGTGTCAACCTTATATGCTTTTGTTAACTTTGATATCAAATCAAATAAATAAAATGTAAGAAAATTCTATGTTCCATAGAAAAGAAAACATTTTCTGTGGGAGTTGTCTCTATCAGTCAGTGAGCAGTTGATTTCCAAAACTCAGCTTTCTCTTATGCACTTTCATCTTAGTTTGATTGCAAATTTAAACAGCCTTTACTTAACCCTTTTTCATGCAAAACATATTTTTAACACTTTTAATTGCTACATATTTTGTAAACATGATAAAAAATGAATTAATATTTCACTTTAATATGATGTTTAATGTCTGTTTTAATGGCATTCTATTAAATAAAACAATATTACAAGATTGTAAAAGCTGTGAAGTTTTGATGTTTTGTAATATGTTACATATAATACTTATATAAAAAGTAGAAATAAATGAGTGGTAATTAAAGATTTACTACTCGATTTCTTCAATAAACCTACATGTTAAATAGCAATTGCACTAGCCGTGAAAGTGTTTCTACAGTTAATAACAATAAAATGTGCCAAATATAATTTATTAAATTACAATGTAAAGTGATTTAATTTCTAGTAATATAGCAGTCAACCACTCTAAGGGTAATATACAGCCAAGAGTTATTTATTAAACTACAGCAATGGTATTGGTAAAATAAATTACTCACTGACACCCAGGGATAGGAAGACAACAAATCAAAGGGCACATTCTCTAAACCAATGTTTTATACTACTCTGACAGATAACAGAAAAACTCTCTTTGCGTCAAGACTATTATATAGCTTATTTATAAAAAGCTGAAGAAGAAAAGCAAATTTGTTTATTTCCTAACAGACAATTATCTTTACATATTAGACATATTATAGGTATTTACAGCAAATAATTTGGTTATTGTTATTATTATCATCATGCATTATTTGTAGTGTACTGATTTATAGGAAGTTAATAAATAGAATGCAAACAGGAACATTAGAGGGCTGTACTGTAAGTGGTAAAAATGGAATCTAAAATGAAGAGAGGGTTGCATCGTGGAAATACATACAGGATTAAAAGATGTTTGGAAGTTAGATGGAAAACTTCTATAAACAAGATAGTTTTAATGGACATGAAATGTCCATGGTTCAGAAAGAGTATTCCATTTTACAATACTTTTCTATTCGTTCATTAAGTAAACGTTTTCCATTTTTGGTGAAATATTCATCTAAAATCAAGAATAGTGCTGGATATTAATTTCCATAAGAAAAAAAGTTGCTGCAACTGATCCCATCTTCTCAAACATAATTTTAACAGTTCTGTCACTGTAAATCCGAAAACCACAAAGTGATGAAGTTTAAAGATAGTCCAAAGGTGCAGAACTCACTGTGCAGACCTGGCATTTCTATTACTGAAGATTGCTGTTTTAAACAAACAATGGCAAATACTTAATTCCTGATCACAAAGATGTGATTGCCGATAGAATCCCTGTTCCTAAAGACAAGAATACTGTAATTTACAATAACCAAATTGCAAGCATGAAACAAGTTAATTGAAAGCGCTACTGATAAATGCCATTTCTTGATGCTATTGTCAGGATTTACACTTTGCTTCATTTTCTGCAGATCTCATTAGCAGTACAGGATATTCACAAAATCCTGATTCTGACATTCAAGGCTCTCAATAAAACTGCTCCCCCTACATCTCCGACCTCGTCCCCAGATACTCTCCCTCCCATCCTCTTCGCTCTGCTCATGACCTCCTTCTCTCCTCCTCTCTTGTTATCTTCTGACATTCCTGTCTACACAACTTCTCCAGATTGGCCCCTATCTTCTGGAACTCTCTGCCTCGCTCCACAAGACCTTGCCCTAGTTTTAAAACTTTCAAGCACTCCTTAAAGACTCTACCGGGAGGGAGTCATACACTATACACTAACATTTTCTTGTTTTAGGTCCTCTTCTTTTGTCATCCCCTGAAACCCCCTTAGCATGCAATCTTATGAGCCCAGCTGTTTTGTAGATCACCTTCATGAGAGCTGAATTACGACAGGGCAATTCTTGGCAGGGCCCTCTATCCATTTGTCTCCCATAATTGTTACCTTGTATATTAGACCCATGTTTATAGAGCTGTGGGATCTGTTAGTGATCTACAAATAACTGATAATAATAATAATAAGAAGAAGAATAAGTGCATATATAAATGTCTTCTCTGCCCACTACTGAGGGACTACACAATAGGTTTAATGAACCTAGTAGACCATAAATTGATATATACATTTAAACTGGCATCTGTGACCGTTTCAGAGTGACAAATGTAGGTTTATGAACTGTTATAACTCAAAACCAGATATGGCCTCCCTTACTAGTGGGGTCTCTCACAAATGACTCCACAGTATTTAAACGATGAAAAGAAACGAAAAAAGGAAGGGGGTGCCTGCAGCAATCTGGTTATATTATATACCTGAATCTTTTAAGTAGTGTTTTAATACAAGGTAGTAAAGATAAATTAAACCTAGTATGTAAAAACCTAATAAGTTTCCCTTGTACTAAGTGTAAGTGTCAAGTTAACAATTTTTACTAGGGAATGGAAGTGACAAATTATTGAGTGTTTAAAACAAAATCTAGATGGTTTGAGTTTACTATTTATGTAGTTAAGTCCATAGTGTTAATATGTGCATGTAAGAGGTGTTAGTGCTGAAATGTTTATTATTTAAATGGTAAATTACTCAATCTTAAATATCAGGTGTTTAAAGGTGCATGCTTTAATGTGCAAGTGCTCTTAAAGTTTAAGAACTAATTTAAGTTCCTAAACCATTCAAATATATGAGGAGTAAAAATATTAAATAATCCGTATCGTAAAATGCTAAAATAAGCTTATATATGGTCCAATTGTGACTGCATTTAATTCCAACTTAGCTTGAATTTATCTTAAGTAAAATAACACTTGAGATCGGTTAAAGATAGGGTATCACTTAAAGTTAAGTATAATAAGAATCAATACAAAAAATATATATGTACAAAGTTTAAATGATAATAAAACAAATTGCAGGAACAATATTTTATTTATTTGTAATTGGTCTTACACAAAATTCGTATAAGAACCTTCAGACGTACAAAAAAAAGTTTAAAAAATCAGGATTAAGAAAAAAGTAAAAAACACTGGTGTTTTTAAAATGCTAGGTATGCTTAAAATTTACTTATATTAAGCCAATCAAAAATTCCTTTAGATAGCGCTATATCTAAATAAAAAGATAAAGGTCAATCTAGTTATCAAAAATGGAGAGTACCAAGTATCAGAAACACATCCGTTAAAAACACGTTTATAAACTCTGAAATTAGTTCGTATAGAGAAACATTTGTAGCAAAGAATTGAAGTCTGTTGTGTTAGCTTGGTTCCGTGTTTCTGTTATATCTTAATCAATTTAACAGTCTCGGGTTGAGGACAACACACAGATTTCTTCTTATTTCTTATTGGGATAAGTCTCTTAATAATCCTAATATGAATATTTTATTTGTTAAGGGTAAGAAATTCTGTCTTCCACGGTACCTTAATTTCCTTTTTGGAATCCAAACAATTTTACCGTTTCAGAGTGTATTGCACATGTGCAAAATAATAGAATTATTCCAAATACACACAAACATGTCAAAAAGTCCAGTTTTGCACTTTGTGTGTTGACATTGATGTGTCCATTCTGTTGCCGAAATAAAGTGCAAAACCATGGTTAGGAGGATTGTGAATCCTTTGGATCATGCATCATATTTTCCAGCTATCTGATTGGATACATAGAAAACAAAAAAAGGTGGCACTCAGGTAAAAGACAGTACCATTATTAAGAAGAGCTCTTCTTAATAAAGTTATTGGGGCATATTTACCAAAGTGCAAGTGGACATGATATGATGTAGAGTATCATGTCTGCTGCAAATCGATAAATGCCGACAGCATATGCTGTCGGCATTTATCATTGCACAAGCAGTTCACCAGAACGGCTTGTGCAATACCGCCCCCTGCAGATTCACTATTTGTAGCTGTTTCTTGCATGTTTTTATTTTATTCTTCACAGGCAGAGCACGTTACAGGCTCACCGATCCCAAACGGCTCCACATTCCCAAGGCCACTATCCTTAGGATTCTTTTAAGGATTTACCATCTTTATTTTTTCACATTGGACTCATTTAAGGACACTATCCAGGACTTTCATTTCACCACTATCCTATTGGCCGTTTAAACATTATACTATTTTTGTACACGTGTACCTTACATTTTTATTTTTAGATATATTTTTTTCATGATCTATTCACGCTGCCCCAGGAGGGGTTTCCAAGTATTCACTATTAGATAATATTTGTCTATACTGGGTATCATTTATTAGAGTACCTATTTCTGCTCTCACATATATTTGTGACGCTTCCTTTTCCATTGTAAACTGTATATGCCCTTTGTAGACAGGTGTCTATACAGTACACTTTCACTTGTATTTATTTTTTATGCACTTATCTTTTATTACTTATGTTTCCTTTAATTGGTCAGCTTGATCTGTCTATGTTGGTTAGATGTTTTTATAATAAATTATTTTTTAATAATTTAATCACATTTCTTAACCAAATAATTCCATTTTAGTCACTTCCCCATTATTGTTTAATATCATATATTAGCCCAGCAGCCTTGATTAGTATCCTTTAGCCTATTGGGTCTACAAGGGTCTTTATGCATTTCATTTGCCTACTGAAAGGACTTTATGTGTTTGTACTGAGCCTTTGACTTTGTTAATATATATCTGATTGGATACGATCAGAACTTTTCCTAATACAGAGATGTTATTATTGTATGGATTGTGATCACTTGGAACACAAATCTAGAGTAAAAAAAGTTGATAAACAAGACTGGGAAGATTGGAATTGACCCCATGGTTATATACAAGTAATAGTGCAATAATAAAATGCTAAATCTTATTAGAATGTTTTCTCATTGCACTTTTATGTGCATTTTAAAGGAGGAAGTAAAATTTTGAAAACTGAGGGGGGAGTCTGGTAAAGTTAGCTAGGGAGTTTAATAGAATAGACACAGCTCATGAGAATTCATGTATACAAATAAGTAGAGGTGATTACAGAATATTTTTTATTTATTTACTGTCCCTTTAAGTAATTTTAGGCTAGATCACTGTTTTTTTTAACCTGTCCTCAGACATCCCTAAGAGACCAGATTTTGATTATACCTGAGCTAGAGTACAGGTGAAATAATCAGCTTAAATGAGGTATGGCAATTAATTAAAAAAAAAAAAGACCTGGGATTTCAGACAAAAAAACAAGCATTTTTATTGGTGGCCTTATGACTACCAGAGAAAACTGCAAAGCTTTGCCATGCAGTGTGTTACAGTCATTTTTGTCAGCCAAAGGGTTAAGGAGCCCGTTCCTTCCCTCATTACGGGCTATTGTAGTGCAGGATTCTAGACACTGTTCTGAACATATCGTTAAGTAGATGGGTTAATAATGCACTGAGTCACCAAGTGCACAGGCTGCATTTCCTACGTGCATGTTCTCTGCAGATTATAATCAGATCTGCTCATTGCTTTAATAATAGTAAATCAATAGAAAGCACAGGCTTCAATATCTCTGTAAGGAAATGGAGAAACATCTGACAGTTACAAATGAGGTTGCTTTTGTAGTCGCAAGCTTCATTTACCAACTCTTCAGTTTGCTTTGTAGTATTTTTCTCAAACCTTCTTTTTCAGGGTCATTATTTACCGCTCACATTTTATAAAGTTTATGTGGGTGCAATGAACTGTCAGGATGATTTTTCATTTGAAACTACTAATTTCCATCTTTGTTATGTCTTGATTTTATTGGTAGTATATAATGTTGCCTTGATTAATTCCTTAATCTAGGTGGGTTGAGTAATTAAGAAAAAATCTTATAGATATAAACTACCACTACCATTTACTTAAATAATACATATAACAATTGGAAATTGACAGTTTCTTATCGTATAAAGTCATAGCGCTAAATCATCATATTATCTGGTATATTGACCTGTCCTTTCCTAAAGGCAATATTTATTAAAGGGAAATACAAGTGAAAAAAAAAAATTCTTTAATATGTTAGAGCCTTTTATTATTGCACTGTTGCTTGTATATAACTTTAATGTCCCTTTAACAGGACATAGGAGTCAAAATTAAGGTCTATGGTTGCATAAGGTGCCCAATACATGATATTTTGTACATCAATCACAAATCACTAGCAATAGGGAAAAACAATAATTACAACTGCAATAATTCTGAAACATCATTGAAAAATGGTTTATATAAATGTTAGTAATTGTAAAATACAGTAGAACGTGGTTAAACAAACCAAAACATATTAACTTGACTAAAGTTTGGCTAAACAAAACTTGCACATTTTCATATAATATTACCTATATTACAGCTAGTGTACCTTATGTAATACACCTTATATAACTCAGTATTGATTTGATGACTCCCTAATGTGTTTGAATGCAGTTTTTTCTGTAAAGAATTTTGTACGAATATTTATTGAAAGAAAACAATTACACCCCCCCAAAAAAAAAAACAATGTTGCCTCAGAATGGACAGGTGGCCCCAACATAGTACTTGTGTTAAACATGTTGCTATGGCTCCACAACCTTGCTCCAGTATTGTCTCCATAAAAGCTGTAGCTGCTACTTTACAGAATCCTTTGTTCAAATTTGAACATAATGTCCGACTTTATTATCTCTATTTTATTAAATATTATTTTTTTATAAATGTCTAAAAAATCTGATGTTACTGAACTTGACGAACAAAAAGTTCAGTCTGATATATAATTCAATGGGTAAATGGATGTAAAAAATAAATGTCTTCTTCTTCTTCTTATTATTATTATTAGTTATTATCTGATAAAGCTTCTACTTTAAAGACTGCATTTAAAATACATCATCCCTCTAATGCTATTCAAACTATCAGAAACTTAATTTCCAAATCATTGGTCCTATAACAAAATTATTTGAAATGGCAGACAATGCTGTCAATTAATTTATCCCTTTAAAATAAGAGAGTGGGTTTATAGAATTTTATGTTTTGTGGGCAATACTAATGTCTCCATGACAATAGAGAGACAAAATAAATATCTTAAGGAAAATTGACATTAAAATTGTAGATTCTGCCTTAAATGAATTACAATCAGATGAACACAGTCTCCTTTTTGGGGATTCATTTTCAAAAGATTTCAAAAGATTTAAACAAACAGCCAAGTACATTTTCAACCCTTAGTAAGGTTACATTTTCATTTAATAAAATATTTCAACAGAACAATTTCTCTGACAGGACTGGGCGTTCATTTACCCGTCCGAATCCCATTTTCCAGACCTCCATACACACCAACACATCAATACATTCTACCATACTATAGAGTACAGAGACCAACTCAAGACTCCTCCAGCCAATTCTTCACTTCTGGATCTCGCCCTTGGAACCAGAGGGGTTCTCACTCTGTAGGGAGATCCTGTTTTTCCCAAGGTAAATCTTCCAAATTTTCTAACTTTCCATTTTCCTCCTCTTCCACTTCTTCAGTTCTCCCAAAATTGGACTTTTATCACTCAAGACCAATGGGTGATTCGGTCAACTCCAGGGGTACTCATAGAGTTAATTTACAATCCAATCCAATCCAAATTATTTACCCCAATCTTATTAATTTTTCCACATCAAACACCAACCTGGTTCAAGAAGAGATAGACAATCTCTTAAATAAATAGGCTGTAATTCAGGTTCCCTTTTCCTCAGATCTTTTTCTAAACATTAATTTCTGGTGAAAAATAAAAATAGTAAATTTCATCCCGTAATAAACTTAAATTATTTAGTTGTCTATCATCATTTCAAGGTATTCATCTCATCAGAGAATGTTTAAAAGACAATGATTGGTTAGTCTGCTTAGACCTCTATGGCTCTTATTTTACTGTTCCAATACATCATTCCCTTTGGAAATATCTAACCATCAGATGGAAAGACCAATTTTGGAGTTTTTCTTGTCTTCCTTTTGTCCTTTCTTCTGCACCTTAGATCTTTACCCAAACTTTTAAAACCTGTAATTTCCTGGTTAGGTTAGGAATGAGAGGAATTTGAATTTTAACCCTTTGGCTACTAAGCCATTTCCCACCTGGGTGCTAAGTTGGTTTTGAGCTTTTTTTATTTTTACTTTATTTAAATATATTTATTTTTAACTTTTTAACGTTTTTTTCCAGATCCCCAATACTTATACCATTGGTTAGGCAATTACCTTTCCAATGGTGGGTCTTGGGGGTCTATAGCTGCTTAGATGCCCGAGATACAGGCTTCTAAGCAGCATGCACCCATCTCCCTATACTTGTCCATTGTCAACTTTAAATAAAGTTGCACAGTGACCTCCTCACGTCATTGTGCGTGCCCCCAGATTGCCCACAAGGTGGGTGAGTGCTAGCGACGGACAGAGTTAAAGGGTTAATGTAACTGAATGATATTCTCATTATGAACCAAAATGTTATCTTTTTAAAAAATCAGTTGAATACAACCATTTCCCTTTTAGAGAATCTAGGATTTATAATCAACAAAGAATCCCTTGACTTTTGGGGTTTCCAAATAAACACCTTAAATTCAACTAGAATTTTACCTATTCCTGCTCCATTACATTACTGAGAACTTCAACGTCTAAAAATATTTAATTTACAACAAGGCCTTTCTTACAATCATTTAGTTCCCCTATCGCATTGGAAGCAAAGGAGGAGATTCTATGGTGACTAATCAACATGAAAGCTTGGAATGGGAGAGCTTTATTTGGTAATTCTCCAGATTTAGTGATCAGATGCGAGCGGTTATTATTATTATTCTTTATTTATTAAGCCCCAACAGATTCTGCGGCGCTGTTCATAGGTAACAAAGATAAAAGGACAGTACAATATGAGACACCAGACAAAATTTAACAAACAAATACAGGAGGAATTGGGAGCCCTGTTCCCGTGGGAACTTACAATCTAGATGGGTAGGAGGGTGAGAAACAGGAGGTGGGGACTGCAAAGGTGGGAATGATGTTAGTGTGAAGTTAGATGAGGGCAACTATTAGGCAAGTGGAATTCATTAGTTACTGATTTGGTTATAGGCTTCCCTGAACAAGAAGGTCTTTAGGGAGCATTTAAAGGAGGAGAGGTTGGGGGAAAGTCTGACAGCTCGAGGAAGTGCGTACCAGAGGGTTGGTGCCGCATGAGAGAAGTCCTGTAGTTTAGCATGAGAGGAGGTGATGGTAGAAGAGGCAAGGAGTAGATCGTTGTTGGACCTTAGGGGACGGGCCGGAGTATATTTGTTGATGAGTGAGGACAGGTATGGGGGGGCTGCATTGGTAAGGGCTTTGTAGGTCAGAGTGAGAATTTTTAATTTAATTCTGCTGTGAATGGGGAGCCAGTGAAGGGAGTCACAGAGGGGTGTGGCAGATACAGAGCGTCGGGAGAGGTGGATTAGCCTAGAAGAGGCATTTCGAATGGATTGAAGGGGGGAGAGGCGGAAGAGAGGAAGGCCAGTTAGTAGGTTGTTACAGAAGTCAAGCCGGGAAATTACTAGATTGGAGTCGAGTGTAACTCCTAGGCAGCGGACTTGGGGTGATGGGGAGATAGTGGTGTTAGTAAAGTTAGAAACTGGAGTAGAATTAGTTGGGGGGTTTAGAAGAAGCTCAGTCTTGGACATGTTGATTTTTAGGTGGTGAGAGGCCATCCAGGAAGAAATGCCAGATAAGCAGTCGCTGACGTGGGAAAGAACAGAAGGAGAGAGTGCAGGGGTGGATAGGTAGATCTGAGTATCATCAGCATAGAGGTGATAGTTGAAGCCATAGCTACTAATAAGTTTACCCAGTGAGGAAGTATAAATAGAGAAGAGTAGAGGGCCTAGAACAGAGCCTTGAGGTACTCCAACAGACAGAGGCAATGGAGAGGATGAGTCACCAGCAAATGAGACAGAAAAGGACCTATTAGAGAGATAAGAGTGGATCCAGGAGAGGGCAATGTCACAGAGCCCAAGGGAGCTGAGAGTCCGTAGGAGGAGGGGATGGTCAACAGTGTCAAAGGCAGCAGAAAGGTCAAGTAAGATAAGTATAGAATAGTGGCCATTGTTTTTAGCAGAAAAAAGATCATTAGTAACCTTGGTGAGGGCAGTCTCAGTTGAGTGTTGGGGACGGAAGCCAGATTGCAGGGGGTCAAGCAATGAGTTGGAGGATAGGAAGTGTGTTAGGCGATTGAAAACTAGGTTTTCCAGGACTTTAGAAGCTAGCAGAAGTAGTTATATGGGGCGGTAGTTTGCAGGAGAATTGCGGTCGAGGGAGGGTTTTTTGAGGATGGGGTGACCTTTGCATGTTTGAAGGATGATGGAAATGAACCAGTAGTAAGGGATCAGTTGAATATATGAGTAAGAGCTGGGGTGAGGGTAGAGGACAGAGAAGGTATTAGATGTGAAGGGATAGGGTCCAGCTGGGTTATTCATTGCAGTCCTTGTATCACCGGAAGGAAATGGTCACTTGGGGAAAAGAAACTACATTTAAATTGTCTGGAACTTATGGCAGGCTCCTTTGTAGTCAATTTTTTTTCTGAACCAATCTTCCCCAGTGTCTATTTTCCTTCACATGGACAATGTGTCAGCAGTTGTATGCTGTTGGCATTTAGCAAGGTCGAGCAGACATGATTTGTTACAGCAAATCATGTCCGCTAGACCTTTAGTTAATTTACCCCATGCCTTTTCAATACTTCATCAGATTTGGATTTACCCTATCTAAAGGGAAGCGAGCAATTGGAAGTTGAAATTAAATATTTTTCTTTCTCTTCAATATTTGATAGGTCCTTTTTCTATAGATTTATTTGCCTCTCTATTAAAATTTAATTTGCGCCCATACTACAGTTGGCTCCCAGATCCAGAAGCCAAAGGGATAGATGCCTTTCTTCAGAAATGGCTCATTCGGGGTGCTTATGCATTCCCTCCTTTTTTTCAATGATAGTGAGAACTATCTCGATTGTTCAGAGGGATCGACTATCGTTGATGATAATTTGTCCCCTTTGGCCAGCTCAATCCTAGTACCCATCTCTTCTAGAGATGTCCTACCTTCCTCCACTTCTTCTACCTTACTCTCTAGACCCCAAATAGAATTTTCATGGTCTTATAACGTTCCAATCTGTAACTCTCATAGCTTTGATGATATCAGGGGACCCTTTTCTCTTAAAGGACTTTAAGAAGAAGCTTAATTCTTCATTCAAAATTCCATTGCACCAGGTACCTGAAAATGTTACCACACAGCTTGGTCTAAATGGTCTAGCTAGTGTCTACAAAGGGACCTGGATCCCATTTCAGCAAATGTAAATCACATGATTAATTTATTTTATTCATTATTCGATTTTAGCATATCAATGTTTCTCGTTCTGCAATCTCGCCTATCACTCTTTAGTTACCATCCTTTAATTTGCAAATTATTAAAAGCTATCAGACTTAAATGTCCACCTGTCCCTAAACATTCTTTCTTTTAGGATGTTTATTTATTTTTTTCTCTTTTTTTTAAAAAATGGTACCTAATCATCTATTAACTTTAAAACAATTATCAATTGAACTTGCTACCCTTTTATGTCTCATTTCCTTCTTAATGTTAAAGCTTTTGAATTTAATTCCAAACATTTAACTCCTGAAGGAATTACTTTTCTCTTGTCTCGTAGAACTAAAACTTTACCTTTGTCTATTTTCTATCCTTATTTACTATCGGAACCTGCTTTATATGTTAAATATTTGAAAGAGTGTGAATCAACAAGAACTCTCTCCTTTAGAAATTCATCTTCTTCTCAATTACTTTCCTTTGTCTTACCTTTCTCTCCTGCTACTTCCACTTCCATTGCAAGATGGTTTAAATAGGTTATGAAAGAAGCTAGTATTTATTTATTTATTTATTTACAGCTCATTTAGTTACAGGTTCAATAGCTTCTAAAGCATTAAATCTACCATTTCAACAAAATTTGAATGCTGCTGATTGGTCCTCTGATTCCACTTTTAAACAGTTTTATTTGAAGCCGATCTAACACGCTTCGTTAAATGTATTCTGTTAGCTTAAAACTAGCAAAATATAAAGTAACTGTGCTTGTAATAATATTCCGATTATCCTAACTTTGTGAAGGAATTATCTAGATTTTATTAAAGACACAGACAAATATTTTCCCTCCTTTGTTATTACACCCTCCCAAACTATCGGCTGGATTTTTTCACTACCGCTGCTATTACGAGTCTTGTCAAAAAAGCTGTACCTCACACTTTTTTGGCAGTAAAGCAAATTAATTTACGCAATTTACGTAAAGTCTTTTTTCAATGGGACTTCCATAGCGCCGATATTACAAGATTTTTCTGGGAGGCCAAAAAGTTACATTGTAGCTAGCTTAGATTTTATTTTTATTTTACAGGCAAGTTTGTATTTATTTTAACTAGTTAGAATAGTTACTAAATAGTTATTAACTATTTACTAACTACCTAGCTAAAATAAATACAAATTTACCTGTAAAATAAAACCTAACCTGTCTTACACTAACACCTAACCTTACACTACAATTAAATTAATTAAATACAATTATCTAAATTACAAAAAAAAACCCACTAAATTACACAAAATAAAAAAAGAAATTATCAGATATTTAAACTAATTACACCTAATCTAATAGCCCTATCAAAATTAAAAAAGCCCCCCCAAATAAAAAAAAACCTCTAGCCTAAACTAAACTACCAATAGTCCTTAAAAGGAAGGGCCTTTTGCGGGGCATTGCCGCAAAGAAATCAGCTCTTTTACCTGTAAAAAAAAAATACAAACAACCCCCCAACAGTAAAACCCACCACCCGCACTGGGCGGAGCCAAGCCATGCTGGGACATGGCCGGGTTCTAGCAGAGCTCCGTAGCCGCCGTAGCTCAATAGAAATAAATAGAGCAGTTGGAGGTGCCGATCTTGATGAAAACTATTTGCCCACACTGATGATTCTAACCAGCCCCGGAACGGACCCGTAGCGGAGCTTCGGAGAGACTTTAACATCAGCTCCTCACAGCCATCTCAGACCTGCAATAGTGGCAGCAGCCATCTTGGTTCCCATGAGGGAGAGGTGATCACGCAGGCACGGGTAACATTCACACTCTAAGTAACTGCTCGGTCTACACATATACCCGTAGCCTGATATTGCTAGATGTACCAGCAAGCCACATATGTATACATGCAGGCGGGATTTGAACCCTCTGGGTGAGCCATAACTTTATCTCATTCATAGACCACGTTTACACAACCGCATGAAGGAGAGGTGTATACCGGGTGGGAGCTGTGATTTTTTCTATACACACGCCTGTGATTGTACCCTGGCCAAGGGAAATAATATATCATATAGGTATAACTTGTGAGGATAAACCAGAGCCCTATTTGAGACTGACTTAGAGAGCATTGGGCACATCTCACCATAGAACATAAATTGCCAGGCCTTGCTACGCTACACGCTCAGGCATACTTGAAATATTTAAACTCCGCTGCATTGGAGTGTGGTGATCTACTTGTCCCTGAACCCCGGTTGTTAAGCTGCATTGTATTTAATATTGAGATATTGCTGTCTGTGAGAGATTTGGAATCCGGTTGTGCAGGGTTCTGAAGAGGCCATAAGTTATTTTGGTGAGCTTAGCTACCCTCTGACATGTCACAAAGGAAGGGGTTGAAAATGGATAAATCAAATAAAACAACTGCGGCTACACCCTCAGTGATTGCATTCTTCTACACTTCTGAAACACCCCCGCCGGAACTCTCCCACCTTAAGGGTGATACTTCTCAAGACCCCCTAACAGAATCTTCTTCTTTAAACCACAATACACTACACCTGCTACGTTCTCAACTCGCAGACCTACCATCCAAGTCTGATTTTGCCTCCCTCAAGTCTTTCATAAAAGAGGAGATGAGGGACCTCAAAAAAGATTTAACGGATATGGGTGCACGCATTGAATACCTTGAAGAAGGCCAAGATGCCGTCAATAATCTAGTCAGTTACAATACAACCCAATTGTCTATACAAGACTCTATTGTCCAGAATTTGCAGGAAAAGCTAGAGGACTTAGATAATCGTGGAAGACGTAATAACCTCAGGATTCGAGGTATACCGGAAGAGATCCAACAGGATCAATTAAAATCTTATCTAAAAGACCCGTACGCCTTTTTTCTGCCAAGATCACCCAGTCTCCAAACCGAAGACATAGAAAGAATACACAGGGTTCTTAGGCCCCCTACTAAACCACCCGCACCCCCCAGAGATGTGATTTTGAAGTTCCTCCGCTACACCACTAAAGAAGAATTATGGCATGCTGCAAGAGTGACAAGGGAACTTTCATTCAGAGGTCATTCCTTACAAATTTTCCAGGATTTATGTCCACAAACAATCCAGAGAAGAAGGGAGGTAAGATTTCTTACTAAAGCTCTACAAGAACACAACATCCGCTACCGATGGGGTTTTCCCTTTAGCTTAATAGCTACCCATAATGGAGCCCAAGTCATATATAAGAGTTTCCAGGACCTGGACAGTTTTTCTAAGACGCTAAACATCAAGGTTGTTCCTCCACAAAACAACGTGCTTGATGGACCCTCCCGCCCAAGAGTCACTAATTCTGATAACCCCAAAGAGCAGCGTTCTCAATGGACCAGGTCACAACATAAGAAAAGAAAGAAGGACCCTGATCCTCAAGAGGCTGCACACCAACCTAGCTAACTGTCTTCACTATCAGTGTCTATGATCTAATTGTCAATTCTGCAAATATGGTTTATTTTCTTGCTTATAGTACTGATCTGCTACGGGCCCCCTCAAGGGGACAAATGGACATGAAGGTTGGGTAAGACTGTTGTACTCACCAATATGTAATCTAAGGTTTACATCAACACACTTACTGCCTTAAAGACTAATATGTGATACCGTTGTATTTGATGCTGCACACTAACCTAGCTAACTGTCTTCACTATAAGTGTCCATGAAGGTTTAGATCAACACACTTACTGCCTTAAAGACTAATATGTGATACTGTTGTATTTGATGCTGCACACTAACCTAGCTAACTGTCTTCACTATAAGTGTCTATGATCTAATTGTCAACTCTGCAGGTATGGGTTATTTTCTTGCTGATATTATTGATCTGCTAAGGGCCCCCTCGAGGGGACAAATGGACATGAAGGTTGGGTGAGACTGTTGTACTCACCAATATGTAAACTAAGGTTTAGATTAACACACTTACTGCCTTAAAGACTAATATGGGGTACCGTTGTATTTGAGCCACCATAAGACTTTGTCACCCTATTGGTGTTTATCTCACAATTACTTGCATATACAGGTCATACCCTTCAGGTTCCACCCCAATATCTTTCTTTGTCTGATTAGTTCACATGGGGCTCACTGGCTATGGTGTTAGGTCATTATAGTTTTAAAGCCTTGGTTAGATCTTATTATGAGTGGCCCCCCCACTGTTCTACATTATAGTATAAATCTTGTTAACTAGAGCGTAAATACGGCCCCACTTCCCCCCAATGACGGTGTATAGTTTTAGAGATACACTAAGTTTAAAAAAAAGTTTGTTACAGTTTTTTTATATTATTGTTCTTTTTCATGTGTTCCTAATGTCTCATATGTTCAAATGTGAAGCTGTACTAAAGGCCTATAGTTTTGCTTACTATTATACCGTATTCCCGAACGAAAGCTATGTACCCACTCCCTAAGATGGCGCAGGATAAGTCTACTCTTAAAAATGTGTCACATAATGTTAAGGGTCTCAATATTCCGCAGAAGAGGTCCATAGCTATCAGAGATTATAAGAGATTACGAAGTGACATTGTAATGCTCCAAGAGACTCACTTCAGAAAGGGTCATGAGCCTAAATCCTCCTTCTAGAAATTTGGCCATGCATATTTTGCTTCAAAAAATACCAAACATAATGGTGTATGTATTCTGGTTAATAAAAATGTCCCTCTTCAAGTTGACTCAGTCATCAGAGACAGGGAGGGAAGATACCTGATTCTTTCTGGGACTCTTCACCACAGACGTATTACCCTTGTAAACGTATATGCCCCTAGCGTTGACTCCCCCCGATTCTTCCAACATATCAGTAAAAGAATTTTAGAGGCAGCTAGAGGCAGTTTGATAATCGGGGGTGATTTTAATATAGCCTTAGATCCCTACCTGGACTGTTCCACTGGTACTTCATCAACCCCCACCAAAGTTCTTCATCAGGTAAAAACACATCTCACTTCACTAGCAGTCCACAACGCTTGGTGTTTAAGTCATCCGAATGATAAGGATTACACTTTCTACTCATACCCACACCGACACTACTCTAGGATTGACTATCTTATGGTAGATGTTACAACCCTTGCCCAAGTCTCTGACACAAAAATATACCCCATCACATGGTCAGACCACGCTATGATTAGTTGCACGTTAAACTACCCATCACACACTCACTGGCAGCGCACCTGGAGACTAGACGAGACCCTACTGAAGGACCCAATGATCTGTATCCAAGTTATATATAAGAAATAAATTAGAGGAATATTTTAAACTGAATGACACCTCTGACATTAACCCCCAACACCTATGGAATGCCCACAAATGCTATATGAGAGGTGAGATAATAGCCTTGAAAGCCGCCAAAATCAAGCAAAACAACATATATCTGTCGTCACTTCTGTCTGACTTAAACAAATTACAGGACTTACATAAGGCCTACCCCAAAGACAGCTCTCTACTGGATAGTCTTGAACACAAAAGACAACAGCTGAATTATTATTTGGGGACTGATGCTAAAAGAAATGCCTTGTTCCTCAGGAGAAAGTTCTATGAGGGTGCAAACAAACAGGGAAGGATGCTAGCTAGACAGCTTAGGAAAAAGACCCTTAATAGATATATATCCCACATTAAATACAACAAAGGCAAAGACTGGTGCTCCTCAACCGACATAGCTGAAAATTTTAGACAGTATTACGAATCACTATACAATTTAAGTCAACATACTACAACACCGACAGAGGGTGCCATACATTCCTATTTGTCACAGCTAGGTCTTCCTAGAATCACTCCTGAGCAGGGGGATGAAATGGACACCCCATTTACAATGTCAGAAATACTGGGAGCAATTAAGTCCTTAAAAGGAGGGAAAGCCCCCGGCCCTGACGGATATGGTAGCGAATACAATGTCATGTTTCGTGACATTCTAACTCCATATCTCTTACGATACTTCCACACTATTGATGAGAACTGTTCATTTCCACCAGTGGCCCTGAGAGCAAGAATTACCCTAATCCCAAAACTAAATAAATCTCCTTTACACATCCCAAACTATAGACCAATTTCATTATTAAACGTGGACATTAAAATCTATGCAAAAATTCTGGCGAATCGTTTAAACAAAATATTACCCCAAATTATACACCCAGATCAGGTGGGATTCGTCCCCTTTCGGGAAGCCAAAGACAATACGGTACGAAACCTACACCTGATGTGGCACGCACGATCACTAAACATCCCCTCGGTCTGGCTGTCCACGGATGCGGAAAAGGCCTTCGACCGAGTGGGATGGCCTTTTCTGAAAGCCGATCTTTGCTTGTTTGGGTTCGGAGTAAAGACCATACATAAAATTATCGCCCTATACAACAAACCAAGCGTCTACATTGCCCTTAATGGTATCATATCTAAACCCTTACAAATATCAAACGGAACAAGACAGGGTTGCCCCCTGTCACCCTTACTGTTTACATGTTTGATTGAGGCCTTAGCAGCTAAAATCAGACAAAACAGACAAATACAGGGTTTTCACATAGAGGGGGAGACATACAAGCTGTCATTATTTGCAGATGACATCCTTTTTTCGCTAACTGACCCCATTAACTCTATACCACCATTATTAAGTGAATTGGAATTGTTCCACGCATTAACAAATTTCAAAATAAATTAGACTAAATCGGAAATGCTAAGTGTTGCCCTTGACCGACAGACAGAATCACTGATAGCAGACGGCTGTGCGTTTAAATGGTGCAAGGGCCCATTGAAATACCTGGGAGTGTATCTTGCTGATAATATAAATACACTCTTTAATGCAAATTATATTCCAATTAAAACATCCCTGACGAGGGATCTCTCCTCATGGACAAGAAATAACCTCTCTTGGCTTGGTAGAATTCATACAGTTAAAATGAATGCTTTCCCCCGTTTGCTTTACATTATGTACACGTTACCCATCCCTATACCTAATAATTTCACTCTTCAGATGCAACGACTATTTGGGTCGTTCATATGGAACAGGCGACCCCCTAGGATTAGTAAGCAGATAATGTCCCGCCCTATAACTCAAGGTGGTCTAGGAGTACCAGATATTGAAAGCCATCGTAGATCTATATTTCTACAGAGAATATTAGACTGGAGAATACATAGATCACATAAAAGATGGATACCACTGGAGGAGAGTCTCAGCCTTGAGATCCACCTCCCTTCTGTCTGCTGGCAGTACAGCCCCTGCACGGCCCACTGTCAGGTTACCAACCCCTTCACACAAGAAACCCTTAAAATATGGCAACAGGCTAATAGAGTGAATCCCTACTTGTCTTCCTGTCCTGGCCCACTGACGTCCCTTGTCCACAACAATGAATTTTCTCTGTTGTCACTTGCCAGAGGATGGGTGGAGGGGGAAGTGGTGGAAGAGACTTTAATGACTCAACTCACCTCAAACGAACAGTTCTGCAATCAGGACCAGTTGGTGGAGAGAGGTCACTCTTGGGCTGCCAACTGGTTTTCTTATAGGAGGGTTCACCACTACGTGACAACTCACAAGCACTACCTAAACATGACTAGACCATTGATGTCCCTTGAGAAAGTACTCTCCTCACCCCCTCCACTCAGACATGGCCTCTCTTTCATATATAGAATTCTTACACAGCCTCCACCAGATGACCTAATACGCTCGAAAGGGACGTGGGAGGTGGAACTAGGGCTGACAATTATTGCTAACAATATCTTCCAGCACACAAAAGCCAGTTCCTCATCATCCAGAATTAAAGAAGTAAACCTTAAAATTTTACATTCCTGGTACTTAACACCCAAGAGACTACACAAACTGTTCCCCAAAACTAGTAATGTATGCTGGAGATGCGGTCATGTGGGGAGTGAAATGGGCCACATGTGGTGGTGGTGCTCCCAACTAAACACCTTCTGGAGAAATGTAATAGCAGAGATAGAGGGTATTTTTTGCATATCCCTCCCTCTAGATCCTCTGGTGTGGCTGCTCAATAAATCCACCAAACTTCCCCAATCACATTTTAGACCCCTTTTGAAAATCATGATAAATAGTGTTAAAGTCCTGGTAGCACAGAATTGGAAATCCCCAGAAGTTCCTTCTCTCAAAATGTGGCAAAATAAAATTACGGAATTAATTGAGTTAGAGGAGTATGGCTCTTACACCTCAAACAATAGAGATAATTTCATTGAATTACAGATCACATGGGAACAATACCTTAAAAGCTTGGGAAATTCAGCCTTGGCCCAGCGTACAGTTCAATAATTGTTTTTGCTATAATCTGACCTTTTGTTAACATAGTCTTCATTTTTATTTAATTGAACAATGAGGCTTTGTTTATGGTTTGATTTAAGTCAACTATTAAGTTAAGTTAAAAATTAGAATTCATGGTATGAGCTAATGTGCAATGGAAATATTATCTGTAAACTCATGTGACTATATATGCTGTAAAATGTATACAGGAAATGTATAATCTTTGTAGCTCCCAACAAGCAATGTTATAAAATTGTTTTATGTACCATTGAGATTCTTAATAAAAAGTATTTGAAAAAAACAAAAAACCCACCACTCACACTACCGACCCCCTAAATAAAAGATTCAATCAGCCAATAGGATTGAGCTTGCATTCTATTGGCTGTCCCAATCAGCCAATACAATGCAAGCTCAATTTTATTGGCTGATTGAATCAGCCAATAGGATTAAAGCTCAATCCTATTAGCTGATTGCATCAGCCAATATGATTTTTTCACCTTTAATTCCGATTGGCTGATAGAAGTCTATAAGCCAATTGTAATTCAAGGGACGCCATCTTGGATGACGTCACTTAAAGGATCCTTCATTCGGGAAGAAGACTTCAATTGAAGAGGATGCTCCGTGGCAGATGTCTTGAAGATGGACTTGCTCTGCGCTGGATTAATGAAGATAAAAGATGCTGTCTGGATGAAGACTTCTGCCCATCTGGAGGACCACTTCTACCGGCTTGGATGAAGACTTCTCATGGCTTCGTTGAGGACTTCTTGCCGCTTGGATGAAGACTTCTCCCAGCTTCATTGAGGATGGATGTCCAGTCTTCAAAACTGTAAGTGGATATTCAGGGGTTAGCGTTAGGTTTTTTTAAGGGTTTATAGGGTGATTTTTATTTTTAGATTAGGGCTTTTGGTCTGAAAAATATCTAAATGCCCTTTTAAGGGAAATGCCCATCCAAATGCCCTTTTCAGGGCAATAGGGAGCTTAGTTTTTTTTAGTTAGGATTTTATTTGGGGGGTTGGTTGTGTGGGTGGTGGGTTTTACTGTTTAGTTTAGGCTAGTTTTTGTTTTATTTTGGGGGGCTTTTTATTTTGATAGGGCTATTAGATTAGGTGTAATTAGTTTAAATATCTGATAATTTCTTTTTTTATTTTGTGTAATTTAGTGTTGTTTTTTTGTAATATAGATAATTGTATTTAATTAATTTAATTGTAGTGTAAGGTTAGGTGTTAGTGTAAGACAGGTTTGGTTTTATTTTACAGGTAAATTTGTATTTATTTTAGCTAGGTAGTTAGTAAATAGTTAATGACTATTTACTAACTATTCTACCTAGTTAAAATAAATACAAACTTGAATGTAAAATAAAAATAAAACCTAAGCTAGATACAATATAACTTTTAGTTATATTGTAGCTAGCTTAGGGTTTATTTTACAGGTAAGTATTTAGTTTTAAATAGGAATTACAGTATTTAGGTAATAATTGTAAGTTTTCTTTAGATTTATTTGAATTATATTTAAGTTAGGGGTGTTAGGGTTAGACTTAGGTTTAGGGGTTAATAAATTTAGTATAGTGGCAGCGACGTTGGGGGCAGTAGATTAAGGGTTAATAAATGTAGGTAGGTGGCGCCGATGTTAGGGGCGGCAGATTTTGGGTTAATAGTATTTAACTAGTGTTTGCAATGTGGGAGTGTGGCGGTTTAGGGGTTAATATGTTTATTATAGTGGCGGCGATGTCCGGAGCAGCAGATTAGTGGTTAATAAGTATAATGTAGGTGTCGGCGATGTCGAGGGCATCAGATTAGGGGTTAATAAGTGTATGATTAGGGGTGTTTAGACTCGGGGTTCATGTTAGGTGTTAGGTGTAAACATAAATGTAGTTTCCCCATAGGAATCAATGGGGCTGCGTTACAGAGCTTTACGCTGCTTTTTTGCAGGTGTTAGGCTTTTTTTCAGCCAGCTCTCCCCATTGATGTCTATGGGGAAATTGTGCACGAGCATGTAAAACCAGCTCACCGCAGCTTTCAGCAGCGCTGGTATTGGAGTGCGGTATGGAGCACAATTTTGCTCTACGCTCACTTTTTGCCTAATAACACCGGGTTTATAACCCCCTCATAACGCAAAACTCGTAATCTAGCCGATTGTTATTTACCTTGTTTTTTTCTTCTAGCTTCAAATCCATAAAGATGTACTACCAGATGAAGGTTTTCTACCGTCTCTCATTCACTCATTGGGGCCAATTAATCAAGCTCCGAACGGAGCTTGTGGGCCCGTGTTTCTGGCGAGTCTTTGGACTCGCCAGAAACAGCAGTTATTAAGCAGCGGTCTAAAGACCACTGCTCCATGAATTTATCCCCCAATCAGCAAGAACAACCTAGGTTTTTCACCAAAAATGGGCCGGCATTAAACTTACATTCTTGCTTTTTAAATAAAGATACCAAGAGAATGAAGAAAATGTGATAATAGGAGTAAATTAGAAAGTTGCTAAAAAATTGAATGCTCTATCTGAATCAGAAAAGAAAAAAATTAAGTTCAGTGTCCCTTTAAGACTTATATTTTGGACTTTATTTTTATGTATTTATTTTTATGCATCTTCAAGATCTGTTCTTTTCTACTTCAATTTACCAGCATCAGTATAAAGAGGATGTTGTGTTTTGTATTGGACAGTTGGTGGTGCATCCTCATTATTCCTTCACAAAGTTAGGATAATCTGAATTTTACATGCCAGACCATATTTAGATTGGTCAACATCTCTTAAGTGTGCCCTATACTTTTAATGGACAGTGCAGTGGCACTTAAATATCCTTCAAATTACAAGTTGTGAATTAATTGCTGCACTTAAGCGCACCATATAACAGCTCTAAAAAAAATTAGCGTGACTGGAAATCTGAAATAAAAAGTTAGGGCTAGAATAAAAGTAAAATAAAACACACACACATTTATCTATCTATATCTATCTGTCTATCTATCTATATATACAGTATCTCACAAAAGTGAGTACACCCCTCACATTTTTGTAAACATTTTATTATATATTTTCATGTGACAGCATTGAAGAAATGACACTTTGATACAATGTAAAGTAGTGAGTGGTTAGTCTGTATAACAGTGTAAATTTGCTTTCCCCTCAAAATAACTCAACACACAGCCATTAATGTCTAAACAGTTGGCAACAAAAGTGAGTACACCCCTAAGTAGAAATGTCCAAATTGGGCCCAATTAGCCATTTTCCCTCCCTGGTGTCATGTGACTCATTAGTGTTACAAGGTATCAGGTGTGAATCGGGAGCAGGTATGTTAAATTTGGTGTTATCGCTCTCACTCTCTCATACTGGTCACTGGAAGTTCAACATGGCACCTCATAGCAAATAACTCTCTGAGGATCTGAAAAAAAGAATTGTTGCTCTACATAAAGATGAACTAGGCTATAAGAATATTGCCAAGACCCTGAAACTGAGCTGCCACACGATGGGCAAGACCATACAGCGGTTTCACAGGACAGGTTTCACTCAGAACAGGCCTCGCCATGGTTGACCAAAGAAGTTGAGTGCACGTGCTCAGCGTCATATTCAGAGGTTGTCTTTGGGAAATAAACGTATAAGTGCTGCCAGCATTGCTGCAGAGGTTAAAGAGGTGGGTCAGTCGTCGGCCAGGATGGATGTTCCGCGTCGGAGGTCTTCAGGATGCTGCCGCTCCACTCCGGATGGATGACGATAGAAGATGCCTCTTGGATGAAGACTTCAATCGGATGGAAGACCTCTTCTGCCCCGCTTGGATGAAGACTTCTCCCGGATGGAGGACCTCTTCTTGCTCTGCTTGGATGAAGAATTTGGCTCGGCTGGGTGAGAAGACGACTCAAGGTAGGGAGATCTTCAGGGGCTTAGTGTTAGGTTTATTTAAGGGGGGGTTTGGGTTAGATTAGGGGTATGTGGGTGGTGGGTTGTAATGTTGGGGGGGGTATTGTATGTTTTTTTTTACAGGCAAAAGAGCAGAATTCTTTGGGGCATGCCCCGCAAAAGGCCCTTTTAAGGGCTGGTAAGGTAAAAGAGCTTTTCAAATTTTTTTTTTACAGGCAAAAGAGCTGAACTTCTTGGGGCATACCCCGCAAAGGGCCCTGTTCAGGGCTGGTAAGGTATAAGGGCTTTGAACTTTAGTAATTTAGAATAGGGTAGGGCATTTTTTTATTTTGGGGGGTTTGTTATTTTATTAGGGGGCTTAGAGTAGGTGTAATTAGTTTAAAATTGTTGTAATATATTTCTAATGTTTGTAAATATTTTTTTATTTTTTGTAACTTAGTTCTTTTTTATTTTTTGTACTTTAGTTAGTTTATTTCATTGTATTTATTTGTAGGAATTGTATTTAATTTATTTATTGATAATGTAGTGTTAGGTTTAATTGTAGATAATTATAGGTATTTTATTTAATTAATTTATTGATAGTGTAGTGTTAGGTTTAATTGTAACTTAGGTTAGGATTTATTTCACAGGTAAATTTGTAATTATTTTAACTATTTTAGCTATTAAATAGTTCTTAACTATTTAATAGCTATTGTACCTGGTTAAAATAAATACAAAGTTACCTGTAAACTAAATATTAATCCTAAAATAGCTATAATATAATTATAATTTATATTGTAGCTATATTAGGATTTATTTTACAGGTAAGTATTTAGCTTTAAATAGGAATAATTTATTTAATAAGAGTTAATTTATTTCGTTAGATTAAAAATATATTTAATTTAGGGGGGTGTTAGTGTTAGGTGTTAGACTTAGCTTTAGGGGTTAATACATTTATTAGAATAGCGGTGAGCTCCAGTCAGCAGATTAGGGGTTAATAATTTAAGTTAGGTGTCGGCGATGTTAGGGAGGGCAGATTAGGGGTTAATACTATTTATTATAGGGTTAGTGAGGCGGATTAGGGGTTAATAACTTTATTATAATAGCGGTGCGGTCCGGTCGGCAGATTAGGGGTTAATAAGTGTAGGCAGGTGGAGGCGACGTTGAGGGGGGCAGATTACTGGTTAATAAATATAATATAGGGGTCGGCGGTGTTAAGGGCAGCAGATTAGGGGTACATAGGGATAATGTAAGTAGCGGCGGTTTACGGAGCGGCAGATTAGGGGTTAATAATAATATGCAGGGGTCAGCAATAGAGGGGGCGGCAGAATATGGGTTAATAAGTGTAAGGTTAGGGGTGTTTAGACTCGGGGTACATGTTAGAGTGTTAGGTGCAGACGTAGGAAGTGTTTCCCCATAGGAAACAATGGTGCTGCGTTAGGAGCTGAACGCAGCTTTTTTGCAGGTGTTAGGTTTTTTTTCAGCTCAAACAGCCCCATTGTTTCCTATGGGGGAATCGTGCACGAGCACGTTTTTGAGGCTGGCCGCGTCCGTAAGCAACTCTGGTATCGAGAGTTGCAGTTGCATTAAATATGCTCTACGCTCCTTTTTTGGAGCCTAACGCAGCCTTTCTGTGGACTCTCAATACCAGAGTTATTTTTATGGTGCGGCTAGAAAAAAGCCAGCGTTAGCTACATGGGTCCTTACCGACAAAACTCTAAATCTAGCCGTTAGTGCGGCCGTGTTATCCAACTTCCAGATGTTAGTGCGCCTAAGGCTCTTGCTCGAATGATAACTTTTTACTTTCATCTTGTAATATAAGCGTTCCACTTGTCATCTAGGCCTCAATCAGTTAATCAGAAATGTTGGTTAAGAAGAGTTTGTCTAAAAAAATAAAACTACATTAAAGTAAATGGAAAAAATAAGTTCTCATAAATGGCTAAATCAGCTCATTGGCTAGAGCATAGTTTACGACCCTAAGAAGCTAAAAATATAAAACTTTTTTGGTCTTAAATAAATGAAATACACATTTTGCAGAATAAAGAAGCAGCTTATTTACTAAATAACATTTGCACTTAACACACATAAATACTTATAAAAAGTATATTAAAGGGACTTAATAGATATTAAAAAAAATCCTATTTTATATATGTATGTATGAGGGCATTTATTAGAAAACATATGTCCCTTTGAGTAGATTATTTTCTCTTTAAAGTTATTTCATCTATAACACGATTTATGCAAAAAATAAATAACATAACTCCTGAGCCATTTTGATTGTTTGTCTAGACTGATGAGGCAGAGTAAAATACTTTTCCAAGGTTACCAGGAGCTTCCTTGCAGCAGACATCTGTCACACTACAACAAACGGCCTCTCAAATTCTCTTCATTATAGCACTGTCCAATTGACAAATGTTTTTCATAATCATTATCTCATCTCAACCAAATTGATGTTATTTCCTGCCCTCGGTTAAAATTACGAAGCGCAGTCCATTCAAAATGAACACTGTAACATTCTTAGCACTTTGCTCGGGTGATTTTACTTTAGAAGGAAAACAACTGACCAAGATACAGGGCCTTAAAGATATAATGACGGTATATAATGGGAATTGTGTTTATATGGGTAGAGAGAGAGGAATGGAGAGCTGGAGAAGGGAAGAAGAATTAGAGAATGAAAGAGAAATAAAAGCAGAAATGTAGAATCAAATAAAGGGCTAGATTACAAGTGAATCGCTAATTTAACGTGCACCTGTAAAGGGGCAAATATGCCCATTTATAGGCGCACGTTAAATAATCAGCCTTCACAAGTGGCTAATTATTGCTACTTCAAACTCAGATCTCTGGTTAATGAAAAAAAATCCCCCCAAAATAAAGTGTACAGTTAATTTATTAATAAAAAATAAAAAGAACATTTTTTTTTAAATTTTTTGTATTAACTGCACGAAGCAGTTATAAGGGGTTAAAGTGAGGGTGTGTGGGGTGAAATAAAGCGGCACTGAAAAGTGCCCTTACATAGTGGTCTATGGTGACTGTGTTTTATACTGTAAATATATATGCATATGCTTATATACATATGTGTATGTGTTAATATGTGCATATACTCATATAAACACATACATTTATATGTATATATATTCATATACATATATATTTTTCAATTTGATGCCCAACGCTGTGCGATTTACCCACTGCGCTAGGTTCTGTGCTGTGCCTGACGGCATCAGAACAAAGCTCCCATTGGAGCCTATGGAAACGCGTTCCAACTTGTAATACCAGCGCAAATCTAGACCAAAATAATTTATGAATTGCAAATCAAAATATGTAGTTTATCTATTAGAATGCATCTGTTATTTGTTATATACATAAACCACACATGAGAAGGCGAAACACAAGAGTATTAGAACATATAAGACTCAAGCAGAATATAGAATAAGAAGAACTTTTGAAAAATATTATAGTAAGAATGTAAAAGGCTCTTTAACAAACATTTGTGTATAAAGGGAATGATAGACTTCTAAATAAATGAGACATGAAATCTGTTGGATTCATTTAAAAAAAAAAAAAATAGGTGTAAGAATTTGGTTAAAAAAGTCTGATTTCCATTTTTTTAATCAAAGTGTATTTTAACCCCCCCCCTCAAAAAAAAAGATGATTTCAAATAATTTTTTTATAATTTTTAAGTTAACAAATTATACAAAGTAGATTCATTAAAGGGTCTTTATTGTGATAAAAGGATATGCTCTAAATCATTAGAGCATGTCCTTTTATCACTTGCGACCCAGTAATGCTACGTGTTTAACCCATGCAAAGGGATTAAATCAAATAGTTAATGTCCAATCCAATCAGCAGTGCTAGTCACAAAGCTGAGTCGTGCAACTAGTCCTGCTGATTGGATCAGCTGCAGTTTCCACTTGGGACCAGTAATACTCTGCATGTCCTGAGCTGGACTATAACTTTGTGTTAAATCCCTTTTGCGGGTGTTAAACATATAACATAACAGCTTTGCTAGTGTTTAATTACTTTCTCTAATGGATTAGAGTATTTAATTTTAACACTATAACTTCCCTTTAAATTGAAAATATTTGTGAAGACTTCATCTGTTATAAACAGTAGCAATAATCTGTCACCTAGATGACGAGTTTTGCGCTGAAAAAATGGCCATTTCAGCGTAAAAATTGTGATGTAGACATTACGAGTCTTGTCAGTATAGCTTGTTTATAATAGCTATACTGCAAGCATTTTTGCCGGTAACGCAACGTCAATCCCGCACTCAATAAAATTATGTTTTTGCGTGGGATTTCCATAGCGCCAGTATTACCGGTTGTGCGGTGAGCCTAAAATGCTTGCATTACAGCCTATACCGACATGATCCATTCCTCTATCTGAGACCAGTAGTTATGAGTTTTGCACAACAAAACTGTTACACAAAACTCATAACTAAAAGGTTACACTAACACCCATAAACTACCTATTAACCCCTATGCTGCCTCCCTCCTGCATTGCAAACACTATAATAAAGTTATAAACCCCTTATCTGCCGCTCCCTACATCGCCACCACTAATAAAAGTTATTAACCCCTATTCCGCCGCTCCCCGACACCGCCGCCACTAAATAAATGTATTAACCCCTAAACCTCTAGCCTCCCACATCACCACCACTAAATAAACCTATTAACCCTCAGACTGCCAGCCCCCCACATCACAAAAAACTAATTAAAACTATTAACCCCTAAACCTATCACCTCCTAACTTTATATTAAAATTACAATATCCCTATCTTAAAATAAAAAAAAACTAAGTTTAAACCAACAATTAACAACTATTATACTAAAATTAAAAAAACTACCAATTAAATAAACTAAATTACACATAAAAAAACCTAACACTCCTAAAAAAATTTATATCTAAAATTACAAAAAATAAAAAATACTAAATTACAAAAACAACAAAAGAAATTATCAAAAATAAAAGCAATTACATCTAATCTAATAGCCCTATAAAAATAAAAAGCCCCCCAAAATAAAAGAAAACCCTAGCCTACAATAAACTACCAATAGCCATTAAAAGGGCCTTTTGTAGGGCATTGCCCTAAAGAAATCAGCTCTTTTACCTGAAAAAAAATACAAAGACCCCCCAACAGTAAAACCCACCACCCAACCAACCCCCCAAAATAAAAAAAACCTAACTCTAACAAAAAACTAAGCTACCCATTGCCCTGAAAAGGGCATTTGTATGGGTATTGCCCTTAAAAGGGCTTTCAGCTCTTTTGCATTGCCCTTAAAAGGGCATTTAGATCTTTTAAAAAAGCCCAAACCCTAATCTAAAAAAAAACTCACCCAAAAAAGTTAAAAAAAAACCTAACACTAACCCCTGACGATCCACTTACACTTTCTGAAGTCCGGATATCCAGGTGGCGAGACATCTTCATTCAGGCAGTGAGAAGTCTTCATCCATCCAGGCGACGTCTTCTATCTTCATCCAGATGGCATATTCTATCTTCATCCCGGCGGCATCTTCTATCTTTATCAGTAGTATTGAATAGCCAATAGAATTTCAGTAGCTCTCATCCTATTGGTTGATTTGAACAGCCAATAGGATTTCATTAGCTCTCATCCTATTGTCTGATTTGAATTCAAAAAATCAAATCAGCCAATAGGAATGCAAGGGACGCCATTTTGAAAAGGCTCCGTTGCATTGAAGATTCAGTTTACGCAGCAACCGTATGAAGAGGACGCTCCGCGCCAAATGTCTTGAAGGATGGACCCGCTCCACACCACTGGGATGAAGATTGAGGATGCCGCCGGGATGAAGATAGAAGATGCCGTCTGGATGAAGATAGAAGACGATGCCTGGATGGATGAAGACCTCGCCACCTGGATGAAGACTTCTCGCCTCCTGGATGTCTGGACTTCAGAAACTGTAAGTGGATCGTCGGGGGTTAGTGTTAGATTTTTTTTTTTTTACTTTTTTTGGGTGTTTTTTTTTACATTTGGGTTTGGGCTTTTTTAAAAGAGCTAAATGCCCTTTTAAAGGCAATGCAAAGAGCTAAATGCCCTTTTAAAGGCAATGCAAAGAGCTAAATGCCCTTTTAAAGGCAATGCAAAGAGCTAAATGCCCTTTTAAGGGCAATGCCCATACAAATGCCCTTTTCAGGGCAATGTGTAGCTTAGGTTTCTGTTAGAGTTAGGTTTTTTATTTTGGGGGATTGGTAGGGTGGTGGGTTTTACTGTTGGGGGGTTCTTTTTTTTTCTATGTAAAAGAGCTGATTTATTTAGGGCAATGCCCTACAAAAGGCCCCTTTAAGGGCTCTTGGTAGTTTATTGTAGGCAAGGGGCTTTTTTATTTTTATAGGGCTATTAGATTAGGTGTAATTGTTTTTATTTTGGATAATTTCATTTGTTATTTTTTGTAATTTAGTGTTTGTTATTTTTTGTAATTTTTTTTTTAGTAGTGTTTTTTTAATGTGTAATTTAGTTTATTTAATTGGTATTTTTTAATTTTAGTATAATAGTTGTTAGGTTAATTGTTAGCTTAAACTTAGGTTTTTTTAATTTCACAGGTAAGTTTTCATTTATTTTAAGATATTGTAACTTTAATATAAAGTTAGGGGGTGATAGGTTTAGGGGTTAATAGTTTAATTTAGTTTTTTTTGCGATGTGGGGGGCTGCCGGTTTAGGGATTAATAGGTTAATTTAGTGGCAGTGATGTGGGAGGCCAGAGGTTTAGGGGTTAATAACTTTAGTGGTGGCGATGTCAGGGAGTGGCGGAATAGGGGTTATAATCTTTATTATAGTGTCAACGATGTTGGGGTGCGGGGTAATAGGGGTTAATAACTTTATCATAGTGGCGGGATGTCAGGAGCGGCAGATTAAGGGTTAATAACTTTATTTAGCGGTCAGCGATGTCGGGGACGGCAGATTAGGGGTGTTTAGACTTGGGGTTTATGTTAGGATGTTAGGTTTAAACGTAACTGTTTTTCCCCATAGACATCAATGGGGTTGTGTTACAGAGATTTTCATTCCTCACTTCAGGTGTTAGGTTTTTTTTCTAACACCTTCTCCCTACTGATGTCTATGGGGAAAGCGTGCACAAGCACGCCAAAGCAGCCCTTGGATTTTGTGTGGTATGGAGCTCATCGCCACCATATCGCACGCACAAGGCAGCTTTTTAGTAACTTGTAATGGCAGCGCTATGGAGGGTGAAATAACGCAACTTTTGTTGTGTTCGTTTCACACCCTCTATAGCGCAAAACTTGTAGTCTAGTGACTTTAAACGCAATCTATAATTGCATGGAAGGAGGAAGCCAGAACATTAGACACCTGAAGAAGTGAATTAGATTCATGAAACACATAAGTTATATGCAGTGAGTGGGGTCATTTCTGTATATTTGACGAGACAAAACGAAGGCCGGCAGCGCTATCAAAATTCTACTGCGGATCTGCACAAATGGGTATAGAGGACTTTTTTGGTCTGACTATAACTGGACTGTGTCTTCTTGTATAAGACATTCACCAAAGGTAATAAAGAGAACACAGTTTTGACTTTTCAAAAGAAAAAAAAAAACGAATGAAATTTTGTATTTAAATACGTCTTTTTCTTTCAAGCCTTTTTATATCAAAAACATATTTTGTTTTTCTTTAAAAATCTATATTGAAGAAAGTAGTACATAACAAAGTATAACACAAAATAAATTAAAAAAAGTTTCCATTGGGATAAGTACCTTTCTGGAATACTTGAAAATTTTTAATGTCCATTCGGTGGAGAGGATTTTTGACATATCCTTAAACAAATCTTTAAATGATATTATTATTATTATCATTTATTTGTATAGCTCCACCAAATTCGTGTATTTGTGCAGAGCAATAAGGGGTTTATCGCGGGTGTTTGTGCTTGTTGGGCTTACCGCTGTTATTACGAGTTGAAAGTGAACACGATTGATTGAGCGCAAGAATGATTACCACATCCTCAGAGCTCTGGTTAACTTTTGTGAAACAAAAAAGTTGCACAATACACATTACACAGTACACTTACACTCATAATAACACCATCTAATAAAAATTATTTTATAAAAATATTGCCCACAAAAGTTATAAGGGCTCAAAGATCTCGGGTGTTAGAATAAAAAGGCAGCAAAAATATAGAACAAATACCCTGCACTATACCCCAAGAAGTAAATACTGTACATAAATAGGAAATTAAATTAAAATAAATCCAAGAGCAGTATATATGCAGATTAAAAGCAATTATATGCACACATATAAAAATAAGCACAAACATAAATATAAAAAGAGCAGCTGTTAGCAGTTATAGTCCCAATGGAGGAGGCAGCCAAAACACATACAGTGGGGCAAAAAAGTATTTAATCAGCCACCAATTGTGCAAGTTCTCCCACTTAAGAAGATGAGAGAGGCCTGTAATTTTCATCATAGGTATACCTCAACTATGAGGGACAAAATGTGGAAACAAATCCAGACAATCACATTGTCTGATTTGGAAAGAATTTATTTGCAAATTATGGTGGAAAATAAGTATTTGGTCAATATCAAAAGTTCATCTCAATACTTTGTTATATATCCTTTGTTGGCAATGACAGAAGTCAAACATTTTCTGTAAGTCTTCACAAGGTTGTCAAACACTGTTGCTGGGATGTTGGCCCATTCCTGCATGTAGATCTCCTCTAGAACAGTGATGTTTTGGGGCTGTCGCTTGGCAACACAGACTTTCAACTCCCTCCGAAGGTTTTCTATGGGGTTGAGATCTGGAGACTGGCTAGGCCACTCCAGGACCTTGAAATGCTTCTTACGAAGCCACTCCTTCGTTGCCCGGGCGGTGTGTTTGGGATCATTGTCATGCTGAAAGACCCAGCCACGTTTCATCTTCAATGCCCTTGCTGATGGAAGGAGATTTGCACTCAAAATCTCACGATACATGGCCCTATTCATTCTTTCATGTACACGGATCAGTTGTCCTGTTCCCTTTGCAGAGAAATAGCCCCAAAGCATGATGTTGCCACTCCCATGCTTCACAGTAGGTATGGTGTTCTTTGGTTGCAACTCAGCATTCTCTCTCCTCCAAACATGACGAGTTGTGTTTCTACCAAACAGTTCTACTTTGGTTTCATCTGACCATATGACATTCTCCCAATCTGCTTCTGGATCATCCAAATTCTCTCTAGCATACTTCAGACGGGCCCGGACATTTACTGGCTTAAGCAGGGGGACACGTCTGGCACTGCAGGATCTGAGTCCCTGGCAGCGTAGTGTGTTACTGATGGTAGCCTTTGTTACGTTGGTCCCAGCTCTCTGCAGGTCATTCACTAGGTCCCCCCATGTGGTTCTGGGATGTTTGCTCACCGTTCTTGTGATCATTTTGAACACACAGGGTGAGATCTTGCATGGAGCCCCAGATCGAGGGAGATTATCAGTGGTCTTGTATGTCTTCTATTTTCTAATTATTGCTCCCACAGTTGATTTCTTCACACCAAGCTGCTTGCCTATTGCAGATTCAGTCTTCCCAGCCTGGTGCAGGTCTATAATGTTTCTGGTGTCCTTCGACAGCTCTTTGGTCTTCACCATAGTGGAGTTTGGAGTGTGACTTTTTGAGGTTGTGGACAGGTGTCTTTTATACTGATAACAAGTTCAAACAGGTGCCATTAATACAGGTAATGAGTGGAGGACAGAGGAGCCTCTTAAAGAAGAAGATACAGGTCTTTCAGAGCCAGAAATCTTGCTTGTTTGTAGGTGACCAAATACTTATTTTCCACCATAATATGCAAATATATTCTTTCCAAATCAGACAATGTGATTGTCTGGATTTGTTTCCACATTTTGTCTCTCATAGTTGAGGTATACCTATGATGTAAATTACAGGCCTCTCTCATCTTCTTAAGTGGGAGAACTTGCACAATTGGTGGCTGACTAAATACTTTTTTGCCCCACTGTATATAGAGGATTCCCAAGTCCTCAGTATAAAAAATACAAGATAGAGAAGCTAGAATCAGCGCCACAGTCAGAGGAACAATCCAAATGCTTTTGCAATAGACACAAATAGCCAATAAAATTCGGGGTATACAACCTTAAGCGCTGGACACTTACTTTAAAATACCTAAATATGTATTTATATATTTATATGTGTATATATGTATTTACAGACATATATACACATAAATACATGTAAATATATATTCCAAAATATCATCAGATATACTGTTTGTAGAAATATTTATTTATTAATAAATAGAACATATTCTTCTAGGTCAGGGGTGTCCAAACTTTGCTCTCCAGAGGTTTTGGAACTACATTTCCCATGATGCTCAGCTAGATAAAATGCTGGCTGAGCATCATGGGAAATGTAGTTCCAAAACCTCTGGAGAGCAAAGTTTGGACACCCCTGTTCTAGGTGAAGAACATTGGAATGTGAAGGTTACTTCTAGTGCAGTTAACAATCGAGCGGGAGCGTTAATTAGCGCTCCACTTGTAATCTGGCCCATAGTCCTTTAAACCGTGTTTAGGGGTTAAGGCGGTTAACTTCCATCCAATACGACATTTCACAGTGTTTTAATAGTCCATCAAGCTCGATTTTTTTATTTTGTTAGGTGATATTAAGAAGAGTTAAACTTGAACATGAAAAACATGAAAAATGACTGTAAAATTCACAATTGTCAATATTAAAAGATAGTTTAATAAAGACGTTGTTATTGAAGATGACTGAATTTTGGATCGCCCATTTAAAGAATTACAACATGATACAACCAAAGAGCTTTTTAAAATAAACAGGACTTCTGCCCACGGATACCATAAGGCTTAAACAAGCCTAGCAACAGCATAGCAGATCCTACCTTCAACAATGCTTCTTGTCTTTAGCAATTAGATCACACATGCTGTAAATATAATTCATGTCCATAGAGACAAATGACTGGAGGAAACATTGCATTTACTAGCAAAGCCACTTTGCTTAAAATGATTTGCTTAACAATACTATCTGTTAGTATTTAGTGCTTTGTAGCAGAGCATTCCAGTGGTGTGGTGGCCTAATTTAATTTCTGCATCATTAGTACCATCAGCAAATAATAAAAAGTTGAAAGCTCTAGACTAATGACAAATGTATAATAGTATTCAGAGTTGACATAACACAGTCCTAATGTTCCTGAACCATTCTTATTAAATCATTGTTTTCTCTATTCATTGAAGAGTTAAGTTATAATTTTGCACGTGCAGACATTTATATTACATTCTTCATTATATCTGGAAATAAATTGGGAAACTGTAGCTTACACTTCTAATGAATAATGGTGACAAAGATACTAGTCTTCTTTGTATATCATAATATAGTTAGTGATTACTACAGTATGTTAGACTATCACTTAAAGGAGGTTCTTCCTTCATATACAGTACATCAGCCCAATGATAAATGATTCTACCTCTTTGGCTACAGTTTACTTATTCATTGATTTTACTCTTGGCATAAGTACACACACACACAGAAACCAGCACGCATGCACACACCCGTGCACACACACAAACGCACACAGACATCAGCACGCATGCAAACACCTGCGCACACACACATATGCACACTCGCAGGCATACCCACACACATAAAAACATGCACATACAAACACACGCACACACACATGCACACGTATGCATACACACCCACACACACGCATACACACCCACATACACGCACACACATATGCACAAACGCAGGCATGCACGCACGCACACCCACATACACGCACACACACACACACGCATACACACCCACATACACACACATAGGCACACACGTAGGCACGTACACACACGTTTATACACACACACGCACACACACACATGCACACACACACGCATACACACTCATCAGTAGGTCAGCTTTGTGTTTGTGTAAGACCTCAGATCAGATGGAGGCCCCTGCAATCTTTCTTTATGCTTTATATATGCCTCTGTGGGTCTGGGTCAGATGCACACTTGTGGTTCCTTTTATTCCACATATGTCCCTACAAAGCCCAAACAAATGCAACTCTTCTTTATTACATCTATGCCCAAGTGAGACACAACTCAGATGTACCAGAGAGGGAGAGGCTGCTGATGATTACTCTCTATCTCCCCCATCACTATATTCACCTGATGAGACTGCACCTCTCACCAGTACTTCAGGCTATCAGTGAGGGTGCATCGCTCTCTCACACACTCTCTTTTGCTATTGCAGTTTACCTCTTTTTCTCTAACTCTCTACTAGGTCATTAGGACAGTAGTTCAGGACAAATTCCAAGATTGTCAAAGTAAAACTTGGACAGGTAACAAGCCTAGGAGTGCTATGTGTGCTGATAAGAACTAAATCCACTTAAAAATAAGGTTGAATGACAATAACAAAATAAACTGAGAGTCCCTATAATCTTGATTCAGAGTTGAGAAAATGTAAAACACTCACATGTATCAGTCAGTAATTACAGTTAATGTTGGCTTGCAGTAAATAAAATTAGTATTGGGTCAAAAAACAACGTACTTCCTGTATGAAAACAGGACCAGATTTACATCTAGACAAAGTATTTTTATTATTATTATTCTTATTATTATAATTATTATTATATGGCATATCACAATCTGTGCATCTGGTAAAATATACATTGTCTTTTATTTGAACTAAAAAGACCTTCAAAATATCAAGTGGAATGAAAAATATATTTTTCTATTTAATGAAGAACTGCTAGATAATCGAGTAAGTTAGTTCAGATCATTTTTTCTAGTGATTGATATTCTAGTGATTGATACTTTAGGTAAGTTCACTGCAATAATTCACTAGCTAGCACTTTGAAAGCGCTGTCAGCTTATAGTTCAATTCCCACAATGTACTGCAATGCAAATAGCAGCAGATTCATTTTTTTAGACAGGGAAATATTACAGCGCAAAATTACTAAAAGAGAAATTAGTGCAGAACATACCTACTTAGTAGAAATAATGCACTACATTTTGTTACTGATACTGAGCATTTAAATGTCAAATACACTCATATATTGTACAGATTTTATTGCAAGACAGGATCAATTCTTTACTGAATTCCAAACAGCAGCAAAGAAAAGCCAACTAAAAATAGAAATAACTTTGTAACAAAAGTCCACCAATCAGGTAACAGCAAATTAGTTAACTGACAAGTGTTCCTTCTCTTTTCTAGGCTGCTTTCCAGACATAAGGTCATGTATACATTTTCTTATCATTATTATTATTTTATATATTTTATTGCAGCATATACAGTAGTTTGGTTTTGTCTCTGTCTCTACAACACCTTGTCATAGTTGCCAACATTTGAAAAAGATTTCCAGGGACACTTTGTAATTTTTACCACACCCCCTGTCCTAAAGTCCCGCCTACTTTGCCAAACCCACATAATTAGCATAATTTTCAATGTGTTTGAAAGTTTTTCACAGCTAGATGGTGTTACTTTATGTGTGCCATATTAGATAACATTGTGCTAACACAGTGGAGTTACTTATGAGAGGGCACTGATTGGCTAAGATGCAAGTCTGTCAAAAGAACTGAAATAAGGGCACAGTCTGACTCTGCAGAGGCTTAGAAACAAGGTAATCACAGAGATAAAAACAATATATTAATGGGACAGTCTAGACCAGAATTTGTTTTAAAAGATAGATAATCTCTTTATTACCCATTCCCAAGTTTTGCATAACCAACACTGTTAAATTAATATACCTTTTACCTCTGTGATTACCTTGTATCTAAGCCTCTGCTGACTGCCCCCTTATTTCAGTTCTTTTGACAGACTTGCATTTTAACCAATCAGTGCTGACTCCTAGGTAACTCCACAGGCGTGAGCAAAATGTTATCTATATGGCACACATAAACTAACACCCTCTAGTTGTGAAAAAATGTCACAATTCATTCAGATAAGAGGCAGCCTTTAAGGACTAAGAAAATAGCATATCAGCCTCCTAGGTTTAGCTTTCAACTAAGAATACCAAGAGAACAAAGCAAATTTGGTGATAAAAATTGGAATAAGTTGTTTAAAATGACATGCCCTATCTGAATAATACAAAACTGGGGAATGGGTAATAAAGGGATTATCTATCTGTTTAAACAATAAAACTTCTGGAGTAAACTGTCTCTTTAATGAACTAGTAATTCAGTAGATACTTGTAGTTATAGACAAACATGCAAGTCCAGTAGCAGACCAAAAAAAGGCTGTAATTCAATTGAGATGCAGGGGGGCACATAGGGGCCAGACCCTGTGCAGGTGGGCATATGGGGACCAGATATTATGTAGGGGGGGGGGGCACATGAGGACCAGATATTGTGCAGGGGGAACATCGGGGCCAGACATTGTGCAGGGGGGAAATGGGGACCAGATATTATGCAGGGGGGCACGTGGGTACCAGATATTATGCCGGGGGGCACATGAGGGCCAGATATTGTGCAGGGGGAACATCAGGGGCCAGACATTGTGCAGGGGGGGGGAATGGGGACCAGATATTATGTAAAGGGGGCAAGGGGATCAGATATTATGCTGGGTGACACATGGGGCCAGATATTATGGAGGAGGGGCACATGGGGACCAGATATTATTCAGGGTGACACTTAAAGGGGCAAGATATTATGCAGGGTGTGAATGGGGGCTAGATATTATGCAGGGGGGTGCCTATCTCAAATGCTAAACAACTTAACTAGCAGTAATGCCTTCTCTACTTAGCCTGTCTCACAGTGAACGAGACACCGAGCATAGACCCAGGGGAGGGGCACAGAGGGAAGAGGCTGAACACTGTGTGTCAGATTGTACACAGAGAAGGAGACACAGAGCACTAGACAAGTGCATGAAAGTCACAGTTTTTTTTTTATTTAAACAAAAATTATGTGATTCACCTTTTTTAACAGCAGCACATTGCAGCAGCCTCTGATAGTTCACTTAGTTATACTGAAATAAATAGCAGCCAATGAGATCGTCCTTGCACGGTGCACCCTGACTGGCTGGACCGGCCCACCCGCATCTTACCTCTAGCTCTGCTGACTCAGACTGTCATCCACTGACTGATCGGCTCTCTGCAGAGTTAGGGTGTGTGACTGTCCTCTCCTGCTGCCGCGTGTGAGAAGGCTGGTGCTCTATGAGCGACAACGCAAGGTCACGTGACGGTGACGTCGAGGGTGCTGACGTCACTGCTGACCGCGCGATAGATTCTTCAAAGGAGGAGAAGTGACTGAAAGTCTGACACATGATCGTGCTAGCTGGCCGGGACTGGGTCCCAAATTTCCGGGACTGTCCTGGCAAAAACGGGACAGTTGGCAAGTATGCCTTGTCTACTTCTATAACCTTGCTGTCCTTTGGGACTCTTCTATCCCTTTTCCCCTTTTTCTTTTCTAATTTGGTGTATTTATATAATATGTTTTCTTTCCTTTATACCTATTTTCACAGGTTTCTCCTTTGCAACTTCAGCCCCTTTTGGGTCACTGTAGCATCTGCTCAATTCCTGCATCTCTGGTCACTCATGGTGCCATCTGTGTGGTTGGTGGGCCTCATGCCTTCAGGGGCCTTTGCTCAAGCTTCTATCTCTCTTCCACTAGCTGCACCTAGGCCTCCCTTATTCCCAGGGCCATGCCCTGTTTTTGTAGTGGACATGAGTTTAAATAGTGGCATAGTTCTTGCTGCCATCGTGGGCAAGCACTGGGAACGGGCTGGGCAGCGTTAGAACTTTTCTTTCTCATTTAAGATGGATTTTGATGCTTGAGTACAGTAGCCCTGGAACAAGCCTTTAAAGCAGCAGTCGCCAACCAGTGTTCCGTGGACCACTGGTGGTCTACGAGAAGTTGTTGGTGGTCCTTGACACAATCAAGCAGGAATTAATCTTTCTTTTCTATTGATTGCATTTTAAAAAAGGAAATTGATTAAATAAAATAGAAAAAACAAGTTTTTTCAAATGTAGACTATGTATTCGGTGTAAAACATATACAAGCACAGAAAAAAGTCAAACTCAATTTTCAAAAAGTTACAAAAATAAATAATATAAATTGATGAACTGATAACTTGCAATTTAAATGATGTCATCTATCACACTTGTAATCTACAATACATAGGTTGTACGACTATCACTCTAAGCACTAGAATAGGAGAACATATGAGGAATATTAAAAAAGGTTGCCAAAAAACATTGGCCTAGATTTAGAGTTTGGCGTTAGCCGTCAAAAGCAGCATTAAGGGGTCCTAAAGCTGCTTTTTACCGCCCGCTGGTATTTAGAGTCAGCCAGGAAAGGGTCTACCGCTCACTTCCTTACCGCGACTCCAGGCTACCGCAGATCCCCATACGTCAATTGCATATCCTATCTTTTCTATGGGATCTGCCTAACGCTGGTATTTGGATTCCTGGAAGAAGTGAGCGGTAGAGCCTCTACCGACAAGACTCCTATCTGGAGCCTGGAGCTCCTACGGAGACTACCTGAAGTAATATGTGGTAACTCACCAGCTCCCAGGGAATTTACCACTCTGCGAGATACTGGCTCCTGCGGTTTGCAAAGCTGACCTTTGCTATGAACGAAGCAGGAAAATCCTCTCACTCGCTTCAACTTGTTCAAGCTCACAGGTAACTTCCGGCTCGCTCCGCTGCGTACACCAACTGTTCCTCACGTCACTCCAACCTCTCCGTCTATAGGATCGTTTAATCCAACCGATCTCCAGTGTGCACATACGCTTCTGATGAGAAATACTTGCCACAGTCCGGATAGTCAGAAAGACTGGATGAAGAGCATAATCAAGAAAAAACAGAATTTATGCTTACCTGATAAATTTCTTTCTCCAACGGTGTGTCCGGTCCACGGCGTCATCCTTACTTGTGGGAATATTCTCTTCCCCAACAGGAAATGGCAAAGAGCACAGCAAAAGCTGCCCATATAGCCCCTCCTCAGGCTCCGCCCCCCCAGTCATTCGACCGACGGTTAGGAGAAAAAAAGGAGAAACTATAGGGTGCCATGGTGACTGTAGTGTATAGAGAAAGAAATTTTTCAAACCTGATTAAAAAACCAGGGCGGGCCGTGGACCGGACACACCGTTGGAGAAAGAAATTTATCAGGTAAGCATAAATTCTGTTTTCTACAACATTGGTGTGTCCGGTCCACGGCGTCATTCTTACTTGTGGGAACCAATACCAAAGCTTTAGGACACGGATGAAGGGAGGGAGCAAATCAGGTTACCTAAACAGAAGGCACCACGGCTTGCAAAACCTTTCTCCCAAAAATAGCCTCTGAAGAAGCATAAGTATCAAATTTGTAAAATTTGGCAAAAGTGTGCAGAGAAGACCAAGTCGCTGCCTTACATATCTGATCAACAGAAGCCTCATTCTTGAAGGCCCATGTGAAAGCCACAGCCCTAGTGGAGTGAGCTGTGATTCAATCAGGAGGCTGCCGTCCGGCAGTCTCATAAGCCAATCGGATAATGCTTTTCAGCCAGAAAGAAAGAGAGGTAGCAGTAACTTTTTGTCCTCTCCTCTTACCAGAGTAAACGACAAACAAAGATGAGGTCTGTCTAAAATCCTTTGTTGCTTCTAAATAGAACTTTAAAGCACGTACTACATCTAAATTGTGTAACAAACGTTCCTTCTTTGAAACTGGATTCAGACACAGAGAAGGAACAACTATTTCCTGGTTAATATTCTTGTTGGAAACAACTTTTGGAAGAAAACCAGGCTTAGTACGCAAAACGACCTTATCTGAATGGAACACCAGATAGGGTGGATCACACTGCAAAGCAGATAATTCAGAAACTCTTCTAGCAGAAGAAATAGCAACCAAAAACAGAACTTTCCAAGATAGTAACTTGATATCTATGGAATGTAAAGGTTCAAACGGAACCCCTTGAAGAACTGAAAGAACTAAATTTAGACTCCAAGGAGGAGTCATGGGTCTGTAAACAGGCTTGATTCTGACCAAAGCCTGTACAAAAGCTTGTACATCTGGCACAGCTGCCAGGCGTTTGTGTAACAAAACAGATAAAGCAGAAATCTGTCCTTTTAGAGAACTCGCTGACAACCCTTTATCCAAACCCTCTTGGAGAAAGGAAAGAATCTTAGGAATTTTAATTTTACTCCAGGAGAATCCCTTGGATTCACACCAACAGATATATTTTTTCCATATTTTATGGTAAATCTTTCTAGTCACAGGTTTTCTGGCTTGGACCAGAGTGTCTATCACTGAATTTGAAAATCCACGCTTGGATAAAATCAAGCGTTCAATTTCCAAGCAGTCAGCTGCAGAGAAACTAGATTTGGATGTTCGAATGGACCTTGTACTAGAAGATCCTGTCTCAAAGGTAGCTTCCATGGTGGAGCCGATGACATATTCACCAGGTCTGCATACCAAGTCCTGCGTGGCCACGCAGGAGCTATCAGAATCACCGAGGCCTTCTCCTGTTTGATCCTGGCTACGAGCCTGGGAAGGAGAGGAAACGGTGGAAACACATAAGCTAGGTTGAACGACCAAGGCGCCACTAATGCATCCACTAGAGTCGCCTTGGGATCCCTGGATCTGGACCCGTATCAGGGAACCTTGAAGTTCTGACGGGACGCCATCAGATCCATGTCTGGAATGCCCCATAATTGAGTTAACTGGGCAAAGACCTCCGGGTGGAGTTCCCACTCCCCCGGATGGAAAGTCTGACGACTCAAATAATCCGCCTCCCAGTTGTCTGCTCCTGGGATGTGAATTGCAGATAGGTGGCAGGAGTGATCCTCTGCCCATTTGATGATCTTGGATACCTCTCTCATCGCCAAGGAACTCTTTGTTCCTCCCTGATGATTGATGTAAGCTACTGTCGTCATGTTGTCCGACTGGAATCTTATGAATCCGGCCTTCGCTAGTTGAGGCCAAGCCCGGAGCGCATTGAATATCGCTCTCAGTTCCAGGATGTTTATCGGGAGAAGGGACTCTTCCCGAGACCATAGACCCTGAGCTTTCAGGGAGCCCCAGACCGCGCCCCAGCCTAATAGACTGGCGTCGGTCGTGACAATGACCCACTCTGGTCTACGGAAACTCATTCCCTGAGACAGGTGATCCTGAGTCAACCACCAACGGAGTGAGTCTCTGGTTACCTGGTCTACTTGAATCTGGGGAGACAAGTCTGCATAGTCCCCATTCCACTGATTGAGCATGCACAGTTGTAATGGTCTTAGATGAATTTGAGCAAAAGGAACTATGTCCATTGCTGCAACCATCAATCCTACTACTTCCATGCACTGAGCTATGGAAGGCTGCAGAATAGAGTGAAGAACTTGACAAGCGTTTAGAAGCTTTGACTTTCTGACCTCTGTCAGGAAGATCTTCATTTCTAAAGAATCTATTATTGTTCCCAAAAAGGGAACTCTTGTTGACGGAGACAGGGAACTCTTTTCTATGTTCACCTTCCACCCGTGAGATCTGAGAAAGGCTAGAACAATGTCTGTATGAGCCTTTGCCTTGGAAAGAGACGACGCTTGAATTAGAATGTCGTCTAGATAAGGTGCCACTGCAATGCCCCTCGGTCTTAGAACCGCTAGAAGGGACCCTAGCACCTTTGTGAAAATTCTGGGAGCAGTGGCTAAACCGAACGGAAGAGCCACGAACTGATAATGTTTGTCCAGAAAGGCGAACCTTAGGAACTGATGATGATCTTTGTGGATAGGAATATGTAGGTACGCATCCTTTAAATCTACGGTAGTCATATATTGACCCTCCTGGATTGTAGGTAAAATTGTTCGAATGGTTTCCATTTTGAACCATGGAACTCTGAGGAATTTGTTTAGAATTTTTAAATCCAGAATTGGTCTGAAAGTTCCCTCTTTTTTGGGAACTACAAACAGGTTTGAGTAAAACCCCTGACCTTGTTCCTCTGTTGGAACTGGGTGTATCACTCCCATCTTTAACAGGTCTCCTACGCAATGTAAGAATGCCTGTCTCTTTATCTGGTCTGAAGATAAGCTAGACATGTGGAACCTTCCCCTTGGAGGAAGTTCCTTGAATTCTAGAAGATAACCCTGAGAGACTATTTCTAGTGCCCAGGGATCCGGAACATCTCTTGCCCAAGCCTGAGCAAAGAGAGAGAGTCTGCCCCCTACTAGATCCGGTCCCGGATTGGGGGCTACCCCTTCATGCTGTCTTGGTAGCAGCAGCAGGCTTCTTGGCCTGTTTACCCTTGTTCCAGCCTTGCATTGGTTTCCAAGCTGGCTTAGCCTGGGAAGCGTTACCCTCTTGTCTAGAGGCTGCAGAGTTAGGAGACGGTCCGTTCCTGAAGTTACGAAAGGAACGAAAATTGACTTATTCTTAGCCTTAAAAGGCCTATCCTGTGGGAGGGCATGGTCCTTTCCCCCAGTGATGTCTGAAATAATTTCCTTCAATTCTGGCCCAAAAAGGGTCTTACCTTTGAAAGGAATATTAATCAATTTTGTCTTGGAAGATACATCCGCCGACCAAGACTTTAGCCAGAGCGCTCTGCGCGCCACAATTGCAAACCCTGAATTTTTCGCCGCTAACCTCGCCAATTGCAAAGCGGCATCTAAAATAAAGGAATTAGCTAACTTAAGTGCGTGAATTCTGTCCATGACTTCCTCATATGGAGTCTCCTTATTGAGCGACTTTTCTAGTTCATCGAACCAAAAACACGCCGCCGTAGTGACAGGAATAATGCACGAAATTGGTTGGAGGAGGAAACCTTGCTGAACAAAAATCTTTTTAAGCAAACCCTCCAATTTTTTATCCATAGGATCTTTGAAAGCACAATTGTCCTCAATGGGAATAGTCGTGCGTTTGGCTAGCGTAGAAACTGCCCCCTCAACCTTAGGGACTGTTTGCCATGCGTCCTTCCTTGGGTCGACCATGGGGAACATTTTCTTAAATATAGGAGGTGGGACAAAAGGTATGCCTGGTTTCTCCCACTACTTAGTCACTATGTCCGCCACCCTTTTAGGTATTGGAAAGGCATCAGGGTGCACCGGGACCTCTAGAAATTTGTCCATTTTGCACAATTTTTCTGGAATGACCAAAGAGTCACAATCATCCAGCGTAATTAGTACCTCCTTAAGTAAGGCGCGGAGATGCTCTAACTTAAATTTAAACGTCACAACATCAGGTTCTGCCTGTTGAGAAATTCTTCCTGAATCAGAAATTTCTCCCTCCGACAAACCCTCCCTTCACTGCCAATTCTGACTGGTGTGAGGGTATGACAGATAAATTATCGTCAGCGCACTCTTGCTCTACTGTATTTAAAACTGAGCAATCACGCTTTCTTTGAAATGCTGGCATTTTGGATAAAATATTAGCTATAGAATTATCCATTACTGCCGTTAATTGTTGCATAGTAACAAGCATTGGCGCGCTAGATGTACTAAGAATCGCCTGCGCGGGCATAACTGGTATTGACACAGAAGGAGAGGATGATGAACTATCCCCACTACCTTCATTAGAGGAATCATCTTGGGCAACCTTATTAAATGTGACAGTACTGTCCTTACTTTGTCTGGACGCCATGGCACAATTATCACATACATTTGAAGGGGGGGCCACCTTGGCCTCCATACATACAGAACATGATCTATCTGAAGGTACAGACATGTTAGACAGGCTTATACAGGCTATTAATGCAATAAAACCGTTTTAAACAAAACCGTTACTGTCTCTTTAAATGTTAAACAGAACACACTTTATTTCTGGATATGTGAAAAACTATGAAGGAAATATCCGATCTTTACCAAATTTTCACCCTAGTGTCTTAATGCCTTAAAAGTATTGCACCCCAATTTTTAAGTTTGTAACCCCTTAAATGAGGAAACCGGAGCTGTTTTATCAATTAGCAATTTTAACCCACTACAGTCCCAGCCACAGCGTTTGCTGTGGCTTCACCTGTCCTTGGGGTTTATTCGTCACAAAACAAGCCTTCCAGGAACGTTTTTAATGGCCACCAGACCCTCTCACATGAAGCTGCATGCACTGCATCCAAAAGAAACTGCGCAATTATGGCGTGAAAATGAGGCTCTGCCTACTAGAGTGAAAGGCCCTTCCTGACTGGAAAGGTGTCTAAACGACTGCCTGGCGCCTAAAAACATTACCCAATTATTCTCAGGTTTTAAAAACACTTCAAACCACATATAAATATCGAATACAGCAATCGATTTAGCCCACAAAAGTGTCAACCAGTATATAGCCCATTAATAAGCCTTCATTCTGTTATGAGTCTAAGAAAATGGCTTACCGATCCCAAAGAGGGAAATGACAGTCTTCTAGCATTACTCAGTCTTGTTAGAAAATGGACTAGTCATACCTTGAGCAGAAAAGTCTGCAAACTGTTCCCCCCAACTGAAGTTCTCTGGGCTCAACAGTCCTGCGTGGGAACAGCAATTGATTTTAGTTACTGCTGCTAAAATCATACTCCTCTTTTAAACAGAACTCTTCATCCTTTTCTGTTTTAGAGTAAATAGTACAAACCGGCACTATTTTAAAATAACAAACTCTTGATAGAAGAATAAAAAACTACAACTAACACCACATACTCTTCACCATCTCCGTGGAGATGTTACTTGTTCAGAGCGGCAAAGAGAATGACTGGGGGGCGGAGCCTGAGGAGGGGCTATATGGGCAGCTTTTGCTGTGCTCTTTGCCATTTCCTGTTGGGGAAGAGAATATTCCCACAAGTAAGGATGACGCCGTGGACCGGACACACCAATGTTGGAGAAAAGGGTTCTGACTTTCCGTAAAAACAGCCTTTTATCTCATCTTTAAAACATTGAGGTAACACAGCAGATTAGGATTGGTGTGTAGGGCGCAGCACTGACAGGCTTACGCATTTTGGAAGTACATCCGTAGTCACAGCCTGCAGTGATGTACCTTTCACCTGTTTAAAAACACCTCAAACAGTTGTGATAGGTAAAATTAAAAAAAAAACAGCCACATCTCCTAACCAATCAAATTTCCAGAAAAAACCCCAAGCCTCTCTACATCTCTATATACAGAAAATACTGCCGCTAAACTTATTAGATACTAAAAGAAAGCGGAGCGGTCTAAAACTACTCACAATAGATTATAATGAAAGTATAAATACATACATTTGAATAATCTGTCATATACAAGTATTAATTCATAGAAGGCTTAATGGAATCTGTTAGATATACAAGGAAAAATACAAATATAAATAAATGTACTATACACCAGTTTACAATACACTTATGCCTAAATTTGATATGAACATTGAGAATAAATAGATGTACAATAAACATTAACTCACCCTAATCTATATTATGTATTATATACTATGTCGAGGATATTATAAGACACGGATACTAGTATATGAAACAACCAAGAGTATAGGAAAATACAGAATAGACGGGCATATCATATATACATAAAACTATATTATATCCTCCATATAGTAATAATAATACCTAAAGGAATATCACATATCCAACTTATTAATCTCTTATATGAAAAGAGGGGATCACTCTTCATTTCCACAAATTCATTACATCATATCTGGAATTTAATCCTTTCGGTAAGGGTGCACTTAAGGTAAAAATCCAATATGCCTTGCGTCTGGCTAACAGCACATCTATGTCTCCTCCTCTTACGGTTCTATTGATCTTTTCTATTGCACACCAGGCGTAAGGCTGTCAGTGCTGCGCCCTACACACCAATCCTAATCTGCTGTGCTACCTCAATGTTTTAAAGATTAAATAAAAGACTGTTTTTACGGAAAGTCTGAACACTTTTTTCTTGATTATGCTCTACATATACACATATACATATATCTATATATAGACACACACACACATACATATCTGCTACTGCAAAATGTTCTCTTTATTTCCAGTGTGGTGTAAATACAATATATTCCAAAGCAGATCGTTACCAACACAACTTCATGATGATTAACCTCTTGTGTGCCATTAAGGTTGCTGGCATGTTTTAGAAATTCCAGGTCCCTTGCTGTATTACAGTGATTAGTAATTTACAATGTATCTGGGTAAAGTAAGAAACAAATGGAAAGTTAGGTCACATTAGGGCAAAAAAAATAAAAAATGTTACAGACATTAAGATACCGATTCCTGATGGGTTAAATACAGCAATAATCTGTTCCCTAGTGAATTTTCATGTCTCTGCTCCTCAGAAAAAAATAAACAGCAGCTAAATCTTATCTGGATATTGTGTGCATCAGGTATCAGGGGCAGGTGGGGTCTGAGACTTTCCTTGTATGGTTATCTCAGTTGACCTTACAAAACGGTTCAACTTCAGTTACAATTACAAATCACACAGCCTTCTGTGGAAAGGCTGCAGAGTAGAGTAAAACAGCACATCTGTGAATATGTGCATGTGGCACAATTGAATAATAATAATTAGGCAGAAATTTGTTGCTTGGTACTTGAAAAGTAGCATGTATACTGTGCAGTTTATAAGTGCCTCCTTACCTCCTTCCTAAGTTCCAATTCATTGTGCTGACTCTTCTCTGCATGCACCAACAGAGCGCTCATGCCTCCAGCCCTCCACTGCACAATTGAGCGCACAACCAGCCCCTCCCTCTCCCGCCAACCGCCGCCCCCCCCCCTGCACCTGCGACCCCCCTGGCCAAAAAAAAAAGTAAAATAATAATAAGAAGAAGAATCAAATTTTAAATTTTAAAACAACTATTTAGTGCTGCATTCATAATGCAACTGTCTCCACAGGCCCTCTTAAGATGCAGGGCCCTCAGGCAAGGGCCGAATTGCCCGACTTGTCAGCCCGCCCCTGAAAGTTATATAGAGGAAAGAAACTGGAACAGATAAGCTACTTCTTGTAAAGGTTGATTAGGCCTTGCCAAATTCAGAGGTCATACACAGAAATGCATACAGGAGCATTACAGCTGAGGTACGTAGCTATTTCTACAATATGGGGACAAGACCTAGTTGAGTACTATTTTCTTTGAGAACCATATTCTACGCGATACCTCTTTGTACTTTGTACAGCACTTACTATATGAACTGGACTGTTTCTCCCCAAATTGAATATTGAATGAACTTCCAATCTGTACCATTTTCCTTTTACACCTTGGACTTTTGTGTTACACTGGGTGCAACTCTTTTGTTGGACTATATATATATATATATATATAGGTCTGAGGACGGGGGTAACCCCGAAAATGTTCACCTAAGTAATATTGGATTGATCAAATACGGAGAGTGCCTTTCTTATTTAACCGGCATATTACAGTTTTAAGTGCACCCCGGAGGCTGTGTTGAAGTAGTGAGTGTGGGATCCACTTGGGACTTATATATATATATATATATATATATATATACTATATATATATATATTTACCCATACATACACATATTTAGACATGTATATGTATGTATATATATATATATAATATAGTACATTATCATATACATATACCTTTTAAACCTTTTTTAAATTAATATTTATGTGAGTATTTTTTATCAGATGGTCTTTATACGAGTGTAACTGTAATTTTCAATGTATTTATGTTGTGTTAAGTGCAACCTTTTTTTAAGGCACTCCTCTTTATTCAAGGTTTTCACTCTCATTAACCCGACAAATGTAAAATGTGATTGCTCTCTCGCGATTGTGTTTACTTTCAACTTGTAGTATGAGCGCTATTTACATTGCGCCCAAAAACCTGATATCACTTGTGCACATCAGTTAGAGCGCCATTGGTAATCTAGCTCTATGGATTTATGTAGATTTGTTTAACTATACAGATTGGACATGTTATAGTGAAACAGACACTGTTCTGAAACAAAGCTTAGCTTTCTATTTATTATTTGTACTATATAATTTTCCTCCAGTTTACTCACTTGAAATATAGAACAGTTGCCAGAAATGTTGTATGGTATTTAGCCTAACCCCTATTATCAGAATATCTTTTCCAAATAACATTTTCATTCCCTTGATTATAAAACAGAGATGCTCCTAATTCATATCCTCACTGCAGACTTACATATGTGGGAAGCAAATGTAAGCTGAGTTGCCAATAAAAAGCAGCTGCCTCTTTCCTTCTGTTTCGTGTTCTCATATAAAAGAGTGATTAGATTATATTGAACTTCCGGTCTCCTTGTACTAATCCACCAAAGAGCTCAAGTACTTATCTGCTCTTCTCTGTTAGAACATCTAAACTGTGGGGACTTCTGAATACAAACATTATCTTAGTGAAAGTAAAAACAAAAAAAGTCTGTCATTCATCCTCTCATGGGAGACCACATAGATGCCGAAGGATCTTAAATTACCACAGACAAAATGCATTTAAAAACTCAAGGTTCTCATAGCACTACTAGAATATAATGGCAGATCAAATTAAATGAAATGGTAAAACTATTTTAAATTTACATTTGTATTTGGATTAAAATGTAATAGATGGTTTTATTAGACCTAGAGTACTTTGTTGTGGTAATGATGCATTACAATGCGATTAGTTTAATTGAAAAAGCACCCAGAAAAGACTTATAAGAAATAGTAGGGTAATATAAGGATTAAAACAATGTTTTTTCATAAAAAAATTAATTGTAGAAAGAATAGTGTTACCCACCAAATGCAGCCTTTCAAAGACTGAGCGCCAGGACAAAAACTGTGCCTTTATCCTGTTAAGGGTCCTGGAGTTTGGCCAAATTTACTCAGACTGGCATAATATTGTGCATGAAAAAAAGGAGTTTATGGAGGCAGCCGTCCCATGCATAAGGGAGGCCCACAACTAGTAACTGTTCACAGTGATATATATTGAATGCGGACAATATACATAAGTAGGCTGTATTTTGGGGGCATGTGGTGCACATTTATAAAATTAGCCAGAGATCAGATTTCTGGTTTATTTTATAAGTGCCAATTGCTACTGCAAGCTCACAGTGGGCAAATTTGCCTGTTTGCGGGAGCAAAATTATTTAGCGCTCCACTTTAAATCTAGCCCTAAATGCATGGCCAACCAATCACTCCTTTATGTCATAACTATAATGTATTTGTAAATAACAAGTAACCCAGTCATTACTGCAACCATTAAAATATATATATATATATATATATATATATATATATATATATATATATATATATATATATAGTCATGGCCAAAAATATGGACACCCCTGCATTTCTGTCAGATAATGCACCACATCACCCAGAAAATTGTTGCAATTGCAAATGTTTAGGCATTCTCGTGTTTATTTCCTTTATTTGTAGTGACACAAAAAAGTGGAGGGAAAAAAAAGCCAAATCTCCAAAAATGGACTGGACAAAGTTATTGGCACCTTCTCAAAATTGTAAGAAATAATTGCATTCCAAGTTTGTGATGCTCCTATATTTTTTTTATTAAACTCACCTGTATCAATTAACAGATGCTGACAATATAGAAATTACACCAGCAACCAATTAAAATGATAAAAAAGTGACTCAACCTTTCTGTTGTGTGTCTCTGTGTGTCACACTGAGCATGGAAAAGAGAAAGAGCAGCAAAGAATTGCTTGGGGATTTGCAAACATAAATTGTGTAAAAGCATGGACAATCTCAAGGTTACATGTCCATCACCAGTGATCTTAATATTTCTTTATCCACTGTGCACAACATTGTCAAGATGTTTACAGCCTATGGCACTGTAGCTAATCTCCCTGGACGAAAGAGAAAAATGTATCAAAGATTTCAAGGAAGGATTGTTCGAATAATGTATAAAGAATCTCGATCAACTTCCAGACAAATTCAAGATGACCTTCAGACACAGGGTACAAATGTGTTAGCTCTCACTTTACGTCACCATCTGAATGAAAAGGGGCGCTATGGTAGGAGACCCAGGAAGACCCCACTGCTGACACAGACATATAAAAAGACAGAATGGAGTTTACCAAAACTTACCTTAGGAAACCAAAATCCTTTTGGGAGAATGTGCTGTGGACAGACGAAACAAAATTACCTTTTTTTTGGTAAAGCCCATCATTCTACTGTTTTCAGAAAAAGAAACTAGGCTTTTCAAGAAAAGAATACAATCCCTAGAATCAAACATGGTGAAGGTTTACTGATGTTTTGGGGTTGCTTTGCTGCTTAAGGCACTGTATGTCTTGACTGTGTGCATGGCATTATGAAATCTGAAGACTACCAACTAAAGTTTTGATACCTTTAATGCAAATTTGGGGAGTAGGAGATAAACCAGTCCTGTTGAGACCGATTTAGACACAAACTTGGCACAGCTGTATTTCCCTTGCCATTTCCTAGTTGGTCTTGCAGCACTGGAAGTGATGTCACAATTACCCCCTAACATTACAACCCCCCAAAAATAATAAAACCTAACAACTATAATCTACACATTGCACCGAAAAAGGTATTTGGATGGGCATTGCCCTTAAATGGGCATTCAGCTTATTTTCTGCCCAAAATAAAAAAATCCCTTATATTAAAAAAACCCACCCCAAAAATAAAAAAAGTACTCACCAATGATGAAGGGTGGTGATCCATCTTCATCCTGGTGGTGATCCATCTTCATCCATCGGAGGAGATCCATCTTCATCCATCAGCGGAGCATCTTCTACAATCTTCATCCAGGCCACGTTCCATCTTCTAGCTTCATCCCATTGGCGGTGGCGACATTGGTGATCCTCTTCATCGGCGCGACACGGAGCTCCTCTTCAAGTGGTCTCCAGCCGCACACTGAAGATTGAATGCAAGCTACCCCTTTTATATATAAAGCGGCTTTCATCCTATTGGCTAATTTGAATTTGAAGAATTAAATTAGCCAACAGAAATGCAAGGGTAAACCTTATTTAAACCTAAATAAAATCTTCAGTGTGCGGCCGGAGGCCATATGAAGAGGAGCTCAGTGTCGCGCAGATGAAGAGGATCACTGACGTCGCTGCTGCCAATGGGATGAAGCTAGAAGATGGACCATGGCTTGGATGAAGATTATAGAAGAAGCTCCGCCGATGGATGAAGATGGATCGCCGCCAGTATGAAGATGGATCTCCACCCTTCAACATTGGTGAGTGCCAAATTAAGGCTTAGTGTTAGGTTTTTCTTTTATTTTTGTGGTGTTTTTGAGATTAAGGTTTTTTTATTTTTATTTTGGGCAGAAAAAGAGCTAAATGTCCTTTTAAGGGCAATACCCATCAAAATGCCTTTTTCGGGGCAATCAGTAGATTAGTTTTTTTAGTTATTTTTTTATTTTGGGGGTTTGTAATGTTAGGTGGTGTTAGGTTTAGGGGTTAAAAGTTTAAGGTAGGTAGTTGCAAAATGGGGGGATAGCAGTTTAGGGGTTAATAGCTTATTTCGGTACTTTGGGTTGTAGGGGAATGGTGGTTTAGGAGTTAATAGTTTATTTAGATAGTTTGTGTTCTTGGGGGGGTGGCGGCTTAGGATTTAATAACTTTTATTAATAATTGCGATGTGAGGGGATAGGGGTTTAGGGGTTAATATTGCACATGCGTTGGGTGTTTGCTAAGCCTTCCAAGGAGTTATGATGCTTTTTTACTTTGTACAAGGGTTGCTGTGCCTGCCTATGTGTGGTGAGCTGAAAATAGAATTAAATATAGGCATTCTGCGCTCATACGTCCATGCACTGCCTTTGAGATACCGACTGACGACGCCAGTTCTATGTTACTCTATGGGAGTAAAAACTGTGCATGTGGTGTAAAATCTACGCCTGTAACTTGTCTGCTGCATATCCAGTTTGTTTTCTGATTTCCCTTTGAGTGGCCTTGCTGATGCAAAAGTATGATTTTTTATGTCTGTCAAATGTTGTTATCTTTGGCATTAAAAATGAAATGATGTGATTGAAAGTTGGTCTTATTAGCAAGCTTCCAATGAATTAAACTCATACGGCATGTGTATGTAATGCTCAAGCATGTCTTGCACAAACCTGGTGTAATAGACCTTTTTCACAGCAGTCATTTTTACATGAAATAGTAGGACAAATACATGTGTTAGCAATGATATTAATTAGTGTTCCATTCCATTTAGGTTTACGAGAGCCAGGTTCCTGCTATTGCTCAAGTGTACAGGTAGGTCACACTAAATACTTGCCACTTTAGCCTATAGAAGCTGCTTTTTACATTTTTTTAATACTGCATACAAATAGCCAGTATTTTCTGGCTGTATTCTGATAAAGAGACTGAGATATAATTATATATGGACATTATACCATTGCATAAACAAAAAATCTAATGGTGGCCTTTTGCACACTACTGTATATACATATATATATATATATATATATATATATATATATATATATATATATATTTATTTATACTGAGCTGTACAGTTTATAGGTCACAATAAAGGTAAAAAAAGGTCTGAAATGATTTATCTTTGTCTCATTTTTTTACATCACAGAAACCTGACATTTTAACAGACGTGTGTAGACTTTTTATATCCACTGTATATATATATGTATGTATGTACCACATATGTAACATCTGTAGTATTAAAAATATGTAACAAGCCCTGAAAAAATACCCTTACTAGTCTGGAAAAACTAATTGACCCAGTTTTGGAAGGAGGCTTCTTCTACACAGCAGCTCAAGCTGAATCTGACTTTCCTGGATTTCCCTTCTTTGGGACCTATTCCCTCATGTGACTTGGGCCATAGAACCCTCTACCAACTCCACTTCTATCATAAGTCTGGTGTCAGCTGATCCATGCACTTCTGCTCAGCTTGCTCCTACTTTACCACAAATGTTGCGTGGAGTATTGAGAGAGCTATTTTGAAACTTTTGTAGTGCTTTTTCCTGACATTGTTTCTAGTAGATGTCCTAGTGACTCCAAACATTAAGCACAACGCTATCATATGTTTGGATATAAAAAATATGACTTGTGTAAGCCAAGATTGCTTGTGCAGGTTTCCTGCTCATGTTCACAGTACACACAAACGCTCACACACACTCATGTAGACACCACATCAAAGCAACAATTTACTTGTACATTTACACTTACAAACATATTAAAGCTGTTTTATACATAAAACAAATACATTTATTTACTAATTCGCTATAGATTATGAGTTCAGCGCTATTTATCTCTCCTGCTTGTGCGCTAACTGTGCTGCACTTTGGCTTTTTGCGCGGGTCGAATACTGCTTGTATTACAAGTTCAAAGAGTTCACTCTCTAACCCATAGCGCAAAAAAGCCGAAGTTCTCATGTGCTCTAAACTGACATGAGGGGGAGATTTACCAAGCAGCGGATGCTGCTATCTCCGTGCGTAGTTTCCGGCTCCCCGGAAACTGTAGTTAAGAAGCAGCGGTCATAAGACCACTGCTCCTTAACTCGTCTGTGACCTTTTAGTCACCAATTAGTTCACAGAGTCTTAATACAAGCACTTTAAAATTAAGTTACTGAAACCTCTCTAACAACTGTTGCAAAAAGTCATTCTGTAATTGTGTACTGTTATATAAACTGCTACTGGTTGTGACACACCCACTACTAGTGGCCTATTTGGCTGCGAATGTGCAGGGGGCGGCATTGCACAAGCATTTCTTGTGAAATGCTTGTTTATTGTTAAATGCCGACAGTGTATGCTGTCAGCATTTAGTGATGCTATAGCGAATCATATCCATCCAGGGTTTGAAAAATAGACCACGAAATATTAATATTTCACATTCCAATGTTCTTCACATATCAGAATATGTTCTATTTATTAAAATATATATATATATTTTTGGTAAAATATATATATCTATACCTATATACAGTGGGGCCTATCTATCAACGGAGCTTGAGGGCCCGTGTTATGGAGTTATGGACCGCTGCTCCATAACCCTGTCCGCCTGCTCTGAGCAGGCGGACAGGAATTGCCAGAATAAAACACGATCGAATACGGTCGGGTTGATTGACACCTCACCTGCTGGGGGTGGAGTTGCACCAGCAGCTCACAAGAGCTGCTGGTGCAATGCTGAATACAGAGAGTGTATTGCTCTCCGCAATCAGCGATATCTTGCGGACCTGATCCGCACTGTCGGATCAGGTCCGCAAGACATTTGTTAAATAGGCCTCAGTGTGTGTATATGTATATATATATATATATGATTATATATAGGTATATACATATACAGATATACAGTATATATATATATATATATATATATATATATATATATATATATATATATATATATATATATATATATACAGTGGGGCAAAAAAGTAATTAGTCATCCACCAATTGTGCAAGTTCTCCCACTTAAGAAGATGAGAGAGGCCTGTAATTTTCATCATATGTATACCTCAACTATGAGAGACAAAATGTGGAAACAAATCCAGACAATCACATTGTCTGATTTGGAAATAATTTATTTGCATATTATGGTGGAAAATAAGTATTTGGTCACCTACTAACAAGCAAGATTTCTGTCTCTCACAGACCTGTATCTTCTTCTTTAAGAGGCTCCTCTGTCCTCCACTCATTACCTGTATTAATGGCACCTGTTTGAACTTGTTATCAGTATAAAAGACACCTGTCCACAACCTCAAACAGTCACACTCCAAACTCCACTATGGTGAAGACCAAAGAGCTGTCGAAGGACACCAAAAACAAAATTGTAGACCTGCACCAGGCTGGGAAGACTGAATCTTCAATAGGCAAGGAGCTTGGTGTGAAGAAATCAACTGCGGGAGCAATAATTAGAAAATGGAAGACATACAAGACCACTGATAATCTCCGTCGATCTGGGGCTCCACGCAAGATCTCACCCCTTGGGTCAAAATGATCACAAGAACGGTGAGCAAACATCCCAGAACCACACGGGGGGGACATAGTGAATGACCTGCAGAGAGCTGGGACCAACATAACAAAGGCTACCATCAGTAACACACTACGCCGCCAGGTACTCAGATCCTGCAGTGCCAGACGTGTCCCCCTGCTTAAGCCAGTACATGTTCGGGCCCGTCTGAAGTATGCTAGAGAGCATTTGGATGATCCAGAAGCGGATTGGGAGAGTGTCATATGGCCAGATGAAACCAAAGTAGAACTGTTTGGTAGAAACACAAGTCGTCGTGTTTGAAGGAGAGAGAATGCTGAGTTGCAACCAAAGAACACCATACCTACTGTGAAGCATGGGGGTGGCAACATCATGCTTTGGGGCTGTTTCTTTGCAAAGGGAACAGGACGACTGATCCGTGTACATGAAAGAATGAATGGGGCCATGTATCGTGAGATTTTGAGTGCAAACCTCCTTCCATCAGCAAGGGCATTGAAGATGAAACATGGCTGGGTCTTTCAGCATGACAATGATCCCAAACACACCGCCCGGGCAATGAAGGAGTGGCTTCGTAAGAAGCATTTCAAGGTCCTGGAGTGGCCTAGCCAGTCTCCATATCTCAACCCCATAGAAAACCTTTGAAGGGAGTTGAAAGTCCGTGTTGCCCAGCGACAGCCACAAAACATCACTGCTCTAGAGGAGATCTGCATGCAGGAATGGGCCAACATACCAGCAACAGTGTGTGACAACCTTGTGAAGACTTACAGAAAACGTTTGACCTCTGTCATAGCCAACAAAGGATATATAACAAAGTATTGAGATTAACTTTTGATATTGACCAAATACTTATTTTCCACCATAATTTGCAAATAAATTATTTCCAAATCAGACAATGTGATTGTCTGGATTTGTTTCCACATTTTGTCTCTCATAGTTGAGGTATACCTATGATGAAAATTACAGGCCTCTCTCATCTTCTTAAGTGGGAGAACTTGCACAATTGGTGGCTGACTAAATACTTTTTTGCCCCACTGTATATATACATATAAAGCTTCACCAAAAGACAGAGACCAACCAGGATTTTGCAAACATGGAGTCAAAAGTTTTTGACGTTTCGGGGAGTAAACCTCCCCTTCCTCAGAACATAGTGTACATACAAACACATGTGCTTAAATAAGTGAACAACCACACAGTAACCTCCCATTTCCTGTCTCAAAAAGGTGCCAAAATTACATCATATCTTCTATGTGACCCAGTGACCCAGGAAAATCTCATCCATAGTCACTTCTGGTATTGTATTAATTAACCAAATAACCAAAATTACTCACACATTCTTGGTTCTAATGTGTATCAACAAATAATAAAGAAAACATCATCATGTGTAAACCAATAACAGGGTATAACTCCCTAAATCTAGTCTCCCCACATTCAAGGCGTGTAACCGCTATGTGTATTGACCGGATGTGACGTCACTTCCGGTGTAAACAGACGTGCATCACTTCCGCTAAAATGCCATGCATATATTCCCCAATAACACCTATGTCATCTGTTCTAAAACAATTTGGATTTCTCCATGGTGTAGATTTGCACCTTCACAAAGACAGGTAATATAAACAGTATTATCAGTACTTTCCTTGGATACTTCAACATTCATACTAGCAAACTGTGCATTCAAACATGTGATATAAAGGAAAATTAAAACATTAGAGGATGGATAGTCACAGACATAGTACAAGTCTGACCTTAACATACATAACTATAGACACTTGTCATAGTTACCTACAACGAGGAGTAATACCCCCCTTGTTTCTTTCATTGGATTATCAACACAATACCTTGTCATCTGTTTCAACAATACATTTTATACTAAGTAACAGATTTGGCTAATAATTAGCAGGAACACACACAATGCGACCATTGACTGCTCAAGAGGGTGTAGTATATAAAGCACATTGATAGTGCACAAGGATTGTACCAGTAACCACAACACCACCACCAAGGTCTAGGGAGTAACGTGGTGGACCACATGAGTCGAAATGATCCATGCCACCCACCGCATCATACTGTACTGTAACTGGGCAGTCATCCCGACAAAAGGCAGAAAGTCACCCCCACAGTTCCCATCCACAACCTGCAGGTGCTGAAGTCCTAGCCGGCACCTGTGAACACTACCTTGCACTAAACTTAATACCACATCATATCAAAGCACCAAAGTCCGGTGGAGAGTTAAGTCCCTTAGGGTGCATTGTCCCCAGTGAGAACATCCATTCTGCTTCTCTTCTTAGCAGTAGTTTATTCCTATTACCTCCACGTGTTAGCTTTGGAATATGGTCAATGAGAATAAACTTGATAGCAGATACCGCATGCTTCACTGTCAACCAGTGGCGTGCCACTGGTTGGTCGGATTCCCCTTTCTTGAGTGCTGATCTGATCACAGCTCAATGGTTATCCATTCTTTCACGTATCGTCCCTTGAGTTTTTCCTATGTAGTGTAGACCACATGGACAGATGATCAAGTAAACAACAAAAGTTGTGGTGCAGGAAATCGGATGATTGATGGTATACACTTGGTTTCCATGTGGATAATTGAACTTATTAGTGGCTATCATAGCGTTACAAGTTGTACAATTGGGGCACCGGAAGCATCCCTTGCGTGTGCCTTGACTGGATCTGTACTCACTAAGAGATCCTTAAGGTTAGTACTACGTCTGTATCCGACCAAAGGGCGAGTATTCTGTGCAAATTTTAATTTAGGATCAGAGAGTAAAATATGCCAGTGCTCCCTGAGAGACTGTCCCACCTTGGATCTATTGGGCGCAAAAGTGGTTGAGAAGATGACATTTCTGTCAAGGTCCTGATATGGGTCTTTCTTCAGCAGCAGTGTATCCTGTGTGGTATCCTTGATCTGTTCTTTATCTGCTTCGAGAACTGTGTGGGGATAGCCTCTTTCGGCAAATCTATCAATGCGCTTTATATACTACACCTTCTTGAGCAGTCGATGGTCGCATTGTGTGTGTTCCTGATAATTATTAGGGATAAAGGAATAGTGCCTAAGCACTAAGGTATACCCCAAGCTATATCCAAACAGAGGGCCTAACCAACCCCCAAAAGAAAAATATGCAAATAATAGAGATGTGGATACAGCGCCAACAAGAGGCCACAGGATAAATATACTCACAGGGAGAATATAAAACCAGGGAGAATATAAAAAAGTATAATTTAATAGACAAAGCTTAAAACAAATGGCTAGTGCATAGCTCTAAAAAGAAATACTGTTCATAAATAGCTTATACAAAGCTATACAGGAAATATTATACATAAAATACAAAGAATAGCTCATAGGAGTAGCTCAAAGGCCAATAGATGTTAAACATATAAATATATAATATGTCAGCAAATGCTAGAGGTCCCTAGGACTGAAATAATGCCGAATTATCAGTTAAGCAATACACTGTATCAAGAGTGTGAGCTGGGAAACCATCAAACAAATGGATAATGAAAAATATAAATACAAAATTCAAATAGTGAGCATATAAATACAACATACAAATAGTAAGTGCCTAAAAGATGTTTACAATCAAAAAGTGGGTGTTTATGATGCCCGTGCACTGCAGTGCAAAAAAAAAGGAAAAAAGGGGGGAAAAATTATTGTGAAAAAATATATTGACAAGTGTGATTGATTGCAGATAAAATTCACAAATGATATTCACAAATGATAATTATATAACAGTTATTACAGTCTAAAAGTGAAACAAATTTATTTTCCCAAAATTTGCAAAAAATTCCCCAAAAATTGTTGATCAACAAATGTTAGTGATGAGTAATAAAAATGAAAAAAATGAAAAAAATTGAAAAAGTGGGAAAAAATGTGATGAAAGTGCAAAAAGTGTTCCTCCAAAAGGGTAGTTACTAGAACATATCCAAATCCTAATGAATATCCTAAATTTTTGGTAGACAAAGTTGCCAGTCGAGTCCTGTCAACTGTCAGCTTCTCCTATGGTGTCCTAATGGTGTCCTAATGGTGTCCCTGTAAAAAAGGTTCACAACATAGTGTATCCAATATAAAAAGTAGAGTAGATAATTAAAATAATGCTTACCAATATGTCAACGCGTTTCTGCCCTCAAAATAGGTATTTCTTTTTAGAGCTATGCACTAGCCATTTGTTTTAAGCTTTGTCTATTAAATTATACTTTTTTATATTCTCCCTGGTTTTATATTCTCCCTGTGAGTATATTTATCCCGTGGCCTCTTGTTGGTGCTGTATCCACATCTCTATTACCTGATAATTATTAGCCAAATCTCTTACTTAGTATAAAATGTATCGTTGAAACAGATGACCAGGTATTGTGATGATAATCCAATGAAAGAAACAAGGGGGGTATTACTCCTCGTTGTAGGTCTAAGACTAGTGTCTATAGTTATGTATGTTAAGGTCAGACTTGTACTATGTCTGTGACTATCCATCCTCTATTGTTTTAATTTTCATTTATATCACATGTTTGAATGCACAGTTTGCTAGTATGAATGTTGAAGTATCCAAGGAAAGCATTGATAATAATGTTTATATTGCCTGTCTTTGTGAAGGTGCAAATTTACACCATGGTGAGATGCAAATTGTTTTAGAACCAATGACATAGGTGTTATTGGGGAATATATGCACGGCATTTTAGTGGAAGTGATGCACGTCTTTTTACACGGGAACCAGAAGTGACGTCACATCCGGTCAATACACATAGCGGTTACACGCCTTGAATATGGGGAGACTAGATTTAGGTAGTTATACCCTGTTATTGGTTTACACATGATGATGTTTTCTTTATTATTTGTTGATACACATTAGAACCAAGAATGTGTGAGTAATTTTGGTTATTTGGTTAATTAATACGATACCGGAAGTGACTATGGATGAGAACTTCCTGGGTCACTGGGTCACATGGAGGATATGATGTAATTTTGGTGCCTTTTTGAGACAGGAAATGGGAGGTTACTGTGTGGTTGTTCACTTATTTAAGCACATGTGTTTGTTTGTACACTATGTTCTGAGGAAGGGGAGGTTTACTCCCCGAAATGTCAATAAATTTTTACTCCACGTTTGCAAAATCTTGGTTGGTCTCTGTCTTTTGGTGAAGCTATATTTTCTACACAGTACATCCGGGTGGTTGACCGAAGGTGGGCAGATTCATTTAGAGTGGATTTTTACATATATACATACTGTATATATATTCCTCTATGTGAAGAACATTAGAATGTGACATATTTACAGTAAATGTAGAAACACTTTATCAAATATGAATATTGCATAAAAATGATTTTACTTGATTTAAGCTACTTAACTGCAAAGGGTTTTAATGCACTTATATATGTGTCTATATATGTGTACATGTGTATTTATGTGTTTATATGTGTATGTCTGTAAATATATACATATATATATATATACCCATATTTAGACATGTATATGTATGTATTTCTATTTTAAAGCCCTTTGCACCTGAGACCTTATATATTTTAGCCCTTATAACTTTTTATTTAAATTTTTTTAAATAACTTTTATTATGTTATTGTGTTATTATGACTGTAACTGTACTTTTAAATTTATTTTTAATGTTATTTGTGCAACTTTTTATTTGAACATACATTAAATTCAATTGCACTCAAGCAAACACATTTATTTTCAACTTGTAATACGCACCCCGCATCTGAAGTGCCCAAACAGCCTCGATAAACCTAACATCATTCATGCACAACTGTTAGTGCTCCACTCGTAATATGGCCATATATTAGGAGTTTATATTTTAATTTATTCACAAGACGATTATGTAAAGTTTTTTTAGTATGTATAACAGGACACTTCACAATCAGAGGAATAGAGGGAAAGAGGAGGAATTAGTGTTGAGGAAGAGCTATGAAGAACCTGTGACAGGGCAAGTAGTGGAACTGGATTTGTAACAGTATAAGTCGTGAGGGAAATAAAGAGTATTCCATCAGCAATTTGAAGGTAAAAACATATATGCATGTAACTGACACCTTGGAACCATTTCTTATATTTTTCCTTTTATTATAGGGCAAGTGTTGCATTTATGTTTTTTGTCTGAAGTATTAAAGGTTTATTGAATCTAACAAAATAGGGTATATTTAGGAAATGCCGGGCACACAAGGCAGGACAAATCCGAACCTGTCTGCCCAGCATTGCGGCTAGTGTGTGAGCAGGGGCTGTCTGTCAATCACCCTAGTTGGACAACTCAGTGGGGATTTCAAACTGCCAGCTGAGAGCTGGCACACAGGTTAGAATGGAGTGGTCTGATGACCGCTGCTTCTTATTTATTGGCTGCAGGGTCACTCATGTGAACCTGCACCTGAAGGTGCTCCAAAACTACAAACACAGCTTCTTAAATGGAGCCCAAAAATGTGTGAAAAAAATGTGTTTTATTAAAGGGACATTGAACTCATTATACAGACAACTATAAAGCATATTTATATGTTTATTTTCATTTAGAACACTTATTTATAACACTTTTGCCTCTGCCTGGTCCCTTTGTGCAGTACGCATGCTGGCATGCAATGCAGCCTATTGCCTGCTGGTGAATGCACTCCAAAAATCTGATGCAGGAGTTTGCTTTTACAACAACATTTTATGATTTAACACACATTTAATAAAACGCATAAATACTGGAATCTTAAAAAAATCAACTTTTCTATAACTTTAGAGTGGTCTCTTATAATCACCAAGTCCCTTTAAAGGGACATAACATTTCATTAGTATGCTGGGTCTACTTTCTTTTGCATGGTGAGATTGGCACCACGTGCATTCCCATGATGCCAATCTTTCTGCTTAGCCAAGAGATGCAATGGGGAAAATGTAAACTGTAACGTTTATTATATCCAATAAAAACAAAAATGTGTCTACTGTAAGAAAACACCAAGAGACCAGAATAGCATAAAAAGCCTACGCGTTTCGTGCCGCAAGCTTGGCACTTCTTCATGACTTACGTCTATAATCTTCCAGCAGCAATATATGGCCTTCAAAGTTAACTGTTTCCATTCCATCAAGAGGCTAATATTTATAATTGCAGGTGCATAACAGAGGTATTTAGGGTTGCCAGCTGCCCTTTATAAAAATACTGGACAATCTGAAGGTGAATGGGCATGATGGTCTGTGGAGTCACACAATGCTGCCTATCAATGCTCCAGCTTCGACCCCACTCTTGATCCTACCATGATATTTTTCACACCTAGGCAGTCATTTTACCCCTTGGCTTCTAGTAACATACAAATCAGTTATTGTAGTTTGATTGCCAGCAACACATGTAAATAGTACAGAGATTTGTCCCCCTTGACTACCCCTCAATTTTTTCTGCTCCATATTTATAATTCATTAACGAATAGGAGACATTATACATTTACCACTCATGGACGCTAAACAAAACAGACATTTAAGTGTACTGTATTTTTGTGAAGATTTTACTGGATAGCCTGCTAAAATAATGGTTGAAAACTGGACACCTGGCAACCCAAGGTATATCAGCCGAGAAATACAATTGACTAGGTTTTAATTGACCCTATAGTTAGCTAGGGTGAGTAATTCATTAAAAAATAACATGTGCTAATGAACTAGAGAAGTGACCTCAAGGCCCAGTAAATTTTAGCTATACGTGTCCAGGGCCCTGTAGTATGTGTATGTATGTATGTATGTAGTATGTATGTGTGTATATATATATATATATATATATATATATTATAATGCATTGGTGTAAATGGGGGAAGAAAATATATACATTTATTGGTCTCAATGAGCTGGTATCACTTAACTGCTTTGCCCAGGTCCAGTCCTATCTGCTCCTTGTCCCACGCTGTCCTCCCACTAAACTACTGCTATATGTGCACAGTGCACTCGCACATGCTCACTGGCACTGACAGGCCTGCCCGGTATTTCTCATGTGTGGAGCGGCAGGCCTGTTAAAGCTCGCAATGGGGGCATTTCAGGTCGTGGCCCACCAGGAGGGCTGTCAATGCCTGGTACTGGGCCATGGTCCAGCTGTTGAGAACCCAGGAACTAGAGCATGTCAATTTTTTCATTAGAGGGTCCATTTAAATAAGGCTCTAAATGTCACTGTGATTGTGCTGCAAGTGCAATAACAGTTTTTTATTCTGAAATGATACTTTGTTTTGCCTTTTCCTACCTTTAAAGTGACTGTAAAGATTTTCTCCAGATTTGTTTTGTTTGAATAGAATGTTATTGTGATCCAAAAGGTCAGTCAGTTTCAGTAGTTTTCCGAAAAGTTATGAGCATAATATGATTTTTTGAAATATAATACAGCATCATTTTGAAAGTTAATGCATGTTGCTGACTGTATTAGGTATATACCACATAAATATAATCATTGTTCTTGAAATAAATAGAATACATGAATCATCATACCAAATGAGAAAGGCATATACATAAATTGTATAAATTGTCTGAACAGGAAAAAGGTATTGAAGTGAATGAAAAAGATGAGTAACCAGCTAAAATATGTCTTTCACTTGCTCTGGGTGTGCATGTGGCACATATGTGCTTCAGTATACTATTGACTTTTGTGTCCCTTTGTTGAGTTTTTGGCTTTATTTTAAGATAGTGTTGTTTAGCAATATAGTATACTGCTCTTGTATTTTTAAGCATGCGTTTTATCTATTTGTTCCTGTATTCAAATATTTTTCAATTTAAATGTTACATTATGGGCTAGACGAGCTCTCAGGCATGGTTTTAGCACCCATCCGTATTACAAGTTTAGCAGCAGTTCAGATTATCACAAACTAAGCTTTGCAAGCTTTTTAAAAATGACATGTCCTATCTTTTCAATGGGCCACAAAAGACATTATTCTTCACTAGTATTACGCGCATGCCTGTGTTATTGAGAAAATGTCAAGATTTTTTAAACAAAGCTCTCACCTTTGGTTAAATAATTGGGCTTCTATGTTTTCAATACGTTACTGCTGCATATGGTCAAGGATCATTACTGAGGCGCTCACATCCGCCAACACTTTCATTCTATCAATGTCCACTTTGTGTGACATGGCAACGTGCGCATTATGAACGTGTTTGAGGAGTATCCTGGATGCACTTATGGCAACCATAGCCTCAAGCACTTACCTGTGTGGCCACAGTTGGAGGCCACAAAGTGGCATCATGGATGGATTAATGTTCAGTACTAATGCACATCAAAACTATACATTTACAATGAACAGTACAGGATTGGAGGTCCCTTTTAAATGCAGTCAGACATATGTGCCAACCAAGGGATATTTTGATCTTTGAAATGTCTCTATTGTTCCGTACATCAATAAGCACACTGCCATGCAATGTTCTTTGTGACATCCGGGGCAGCACAGCTGCACAGGGATTCTAGAGGCCCCATGTACTGACAAAAGAAGTCTGTGCAAGACATGGCAAGAGCGGTATTTCAATACTGTGCACGCTAAAGATCCACTCAGCTGCAACAGCGGCGGCATCTTCACAAGGAAACTCCAAACATAGGACACTGTCATTTACAAACCTTAAGAGGGTTGATTTAATCTTCATAGAACCAAAGACGTACAGAGGGTAAGCATACTTTATTTATGTGTTTCACATGCATGCTACTGTGTTAGCGACATGACAGAGGCAGATATTTGGACTGAGGAAATGAGCCTTGGATTTTAGGGACTTGTTGCTTTGTTTTAGAAGATTTAGTCAAATATTAATTATATGAAAATCTGTCTTGTCTTGTTTTATAAGATGGCATAAGTTGCAATTACTTTCTTCTTATGGAAATGAATTTCATGCAGTGTTCTTCTTGATTTGAAATGAAAATAATGCCACATCAGAAAATGAGGTTTAATCTATCAATTATTGAAAGAAATAATGAAAAATATCACTTTAACATATTAAATATTATAAACATGATTGAGCAAACATGCCCAGTACCCACTATGCTCATTTACAAATGGCATTCAAATTGTTTACCACTTATCAGAAAAAACACTCTATCCAATTGCAAAACACACACATGGACTTTATTAACTCCATTAACCGTCTTGGTTTTCTGTGATCGACAGCCATTATTGGTCGTTAAGGGTGCTGTTTTGGGAAAATTGAGATTGCTTCTTGTGGCAGTAATCAATCTCTGCTGTGTTTCATTTGGAAAGATTGTGATCTCTTTGCTTAAAAAAAAAGCAATGGACCAGCTGAAGACTCTCTATCTGATGATCCTTGTATTGTGCAGATTGAAACCAGCATCAAAGCACTGGAGCTATTTTTGAGGCTGAAACCTCCCACTGACCCCCCGGCAGAGTACCTTTGGGTCTCTGCCATATCTCAATGCTAAGGGAGCGTTTCACATATATGATTACATGCAGCTAATTTACCTCTGCTAAATATGGAGGTGGAGGGGCTTTGCATAGTACTGAAGATTGAAGATAATGTTAGAGGACTTTGAATCAAAATTCTGTGAAAGGATTGACAGACCTATTGCACAACAAGGCAAGGAAGAAAGTCCTGATGCATGCTGCTTGAGGAAATATGAACGGGAACAAACTAAGATGTTTTCAGGAGAGCATAATGAGATCAGAGTTAGTCAACAGCCAGCAGATATTTATGAGGATTCCTATAACGTGGGCAAATGCAGCGAACCAGAGTTGCAGGTGGTACTTACCAATGAGCAGAGACTAGTTTTCCAGTCTCAGGGATCTGCAAGAAAAGAAGCTATGATGGGTGCTCTCTCTGCGGGGTACACAAATGAATTTTCAGCAAGCATGTTTCCTGATTTCAGTGGAAGCTGCACCAGTTTCCGATGGTCTACTGCTAGTCTCTCCTATATACCCTGCACATAGGACATTAAATACTTTCAGAATTGAGTGGGGTGATTCATCATACTGCTAACTTTTTGGCTACCTTATTAGAGGGATCTATGTGCCATACTTACTGGTATCGTATGCAGGGTTAGATGTAACAAAATACCATTATAGCCTTGTGCGTGAATTGTTATTTTATGTCCTGTGTTCTTTCATACTCCTTTATTGTAGATCACAAAGCTCATTATCGCTTGAGATGTGACTCTTTTTCTATAATTCTGTCAGCTGGGGTTTCCTATGCAAGATAGGCTTAGCTTATTTGCCTATAGCATTAAAAGCTTAGGGGCATATTTATCAAAGCGTCAACTGAAAATACGCTTGAATTCCGTGTCGTATTTGTTGCAAGATTGATCTGCCGTAATTAAAAAAGCGTCAAGATCGTCAAATATTGAAATTCGTGGCGTAATATACGCTCCCGCGATCTCAATCCGACGCAGATTGATGCTTGCGTCATTACATATGTTTTGAAGTCACAATTTATCAAACATTTAATAGGTACGCTCGCGTCTATTCCGATGCCGCGTACCTAGTTTTCAATCCGCCACCCTTAAGGCCACGGATGCCATAGAAATTAATGGGAGTCTAAAAACAGAAAACTTATATTCGGTGCTGCAAGACAATGAAGTATATTACATAATAAAATGAAATTAGAAACTCTATTACAATTGTATAACCTTTCTAAATCAAACAATATTATTGCTCCACATTTGGTGCACTAGTAGATATAGGGATAAAAATGAAAAATACATTACTACTTATGGATAATGTTACAAATTTGTCTCTCATTACAAAGCAAGGGGACAATATTATTTCAAAATTTGTTGAAAATTTTTGCCCCAAACTTGTCGCACTAATAAATATAGAGATAAAAATGAAATAAATACACAATATAATATAGCTAACTTACTTTTTATTTTTTGTGAGAAATCTATGTGCACCATGTTTAAGCAATGTAATACAAGTCTCACTCTCCACTTCACACTAATTTTGATGCAACACTTTTCACACCAATTATGATGCAAACTCCTAAACAACCCACACACTAGTGAATTTTTCAACCACTTTTGATTGGAATATGCATAATCACATGATTTATGACATCAGCCAATCTGATTCAAATATACATTTTAAACTATCACTAACTAATCAAATTGCTCAATACATGTGTCATTGAGCACTCATCAGAACTTGTAAGTGCCATTTGTTACATTGTGTATTATACTTCGAAAGTATGTACAGTGGGGAAAAAAAGTATTTAGTCAGCCACCAATTGTGCAAGTTCTCCCACTTAAGAAGATAAGAGAGGCCTGTAATTTTCATCATAGGTATACCTCAACTATGAGAGACAAAATGTGGAAACAAATCCAGACAATCACATTATCTGATTTGGAAAGAATTTATTTGCAAATTATGGTGGAAAATAAGTATTTGGTCACCTACAAACAAGCAAGATTTCTGGCTCTCACAGACCTGTATCTTCTTCTTTAAGAGGCTCCTCTGTCCTCCACTCATTACCTGTATTAATGGCCCCTGTTTGAACTTGTTATCAGTATAAAAGACACCTGTCCACAACCTCAAACAGTCACACTCCAAACTCCACTATGGTGAAGACCAAAGAGCTGTCGAAGGACACCAGAAACAAAATTGTAGACCTGCACCAGGCTGGGAAGATTGAATCTGCAATAGGCAAGCAGCTTGGTGTGAAGAAATCAACTGTGGGAGAAATAATTAGAAAATGGAAGACATACAAGGCCACTGATAATCTCCCTCGATCTGGGGCTCCACGTAAGATCTCACCCTGTGGGGTCAAAATGATCACAAGAACGGTGAGCAAACATCCCAGAACCACACGGGGGGGCCTAGTAAATTACCTGCAGAGAGCTGGGACCAATGTAACAAAGGCTACCATCAGTTAACACACTACGCCACCAGGAACTCAGATCCTGCAGTGCCAGACGTGTCCCCCCTGCTTAAGCCAGTACATGTCCGGGCCTGTCTGAAGTATGCTAGAGAGCATTTGGATGATCCAGAAGTGGATTGGGAGAATGTCATATGGTCAAATGAAACCAAAGTAGAACTGTTTGGTAGAAACACAACTTGTCGTGTTTGGAGGAGAGAGAACACCATACCTACTGTGATGCATGGGGGTGGCAACATCATGCTTTGGGGTTGTTTCTCTGCAAAGGGAACAGGACGACTGATCCGTATACATGAAAGAATGAATGAGCCATGTATTTTGAGATTTTGAGTGCAAACCTCCTTCCATCAGCAAGGGCATTGAAGATGGTACGTGGCTGGGTCTTTCAGCATGACAATGATCCCAAACACACCGCCCGGGCAATGAAGGAGTGGCTTCGTAAGAAGCATTTCAAGGTCCTGGAGTGGCCTAGCCAGTCTTCAGATCTCAACCCCATAGAAAACCTTTGGAGGGAGTTGAAAGTCTGTGTTGCCTAGCGACAGCCCCAAAACATCACTGCTCTAGAGGAGATCTGCATGCAGGAATGGGCCAAACATACCAGCAACAGTGTGTGACAACCTTGTGAAGACTTATAGAAAACGTTTGACCTCTGTCATTGCCAACAAAGGATATATAACAAAGTATTGAGATTAACTTTTGATATTGACCAAATACTTATTTTCCACCATAATTTTCAAATAAATTCTTTCCAAATCAGACAATGTGATTGTCTGGATTTGTTTCCACATTTTGTCTCTCATAGTTGAGGTATACCTATGATGAAAATTACAGGCCTCTCTCATCTTCTTAAGTGGGAGAACTTGCACAATTGGTGGCTGACTAAATACTTTTTTTCCCCACTGTATATGTGAAATTAGTATTAAAGATAAACATTGATGCTGACATTAGGACACACAGTGTAAAATTTTAGACAATGATTTTAAAAATCGATTGATGTTTGATTCAATATAATCTTAAAATGATAGCTCAAAGGGATAGCCCACCTAACATTAAACTGTCATGATTCAGATACAGCAGAAATTAAAATCACCTCTTTACTGTCATGCTATTTTCAGTGTATTTCTTACTTCTCTTGAATTTATTTTTCAGTAAGAAATGTCATCTTATATGCCAGCCCATTTTATAACACCTGTGTAGGGGTGGTTTTTAAAACTAGATTGCAATCAGGAGGGGTTACACAGGTACAGAGAGAAAACTGGCCCAGCTCTTAAAATATCCATTGATTGCAAATAAATACATATGATACCCACACTTACACAATAGTCTAAGTTGGTGAAGTGAAATGAGAAAGAAAGTGAAGTGAAATGAGAAAAATATATACATAAAACTATTTTTTAGAAATAGAAAACAGAAAATTGGCATGTGCGTATGCATTCACCCCCTTTGTTATGAAGCCCATAAAAAGCTCTTGTGCAACCAATTACCTTCAGAAGTCACATAATTAGTGAAACGATGTTCACCTGTGTGCAATCTGTGTCACATGATCTGTCATTACATATACACACCTTTTTTGAAAGGCCCCAGAGGCTGCAAGATCTAAGCAAGAGGCACCACTAACCAAACAATGCCATGAAGACCAAGGAACTCTCCAAACAAGTAAGGGACAATGTTGTTGAGTAGTACAAGTCAGGGTTAGGTTATAAAAAAATATCCAAATCTTTGATGATCCCCAGGAGCACCATCAAATCTATCATAACCAAATGGAAAGAACATGGCACAACAGCAAACCTGCCAAGAGACGGCCACCCACCAAAACTCACGGACCGGGCAAGGAGGGCATTAATCAGAGAGGCAGCACAGAGACCTAGGGTAACCCTGGAGGAGCTGCAGAGTTCCACAGCAGAGACTGGAGTATCTGTACATAGGACGACAATAAGCCGTACACTCCATAGAGTTGGGCTTTATGGCAGAATGGCCAGAAGAAAGTAATTACTTTCAGCAAAAAACAAAATGCCACATTTTGAGTTTGCGAAAAGGCAAGTGGGAGACTCCCAAAATGTATGGAGGAAGGTGCTCTGGTCTGATGAGACTAAAACGTTTAGGCCATCAAAGAAAACGTTATGTCTGGCGCAAACCCAACACATCAAATCACCCAAAGAACACCATCCCCACAGTGAAACATGGTGGTGGCAGCATCATGCTGTGGGGATGTTTTTCAGCAGCTGGGACTGGGAAACTGGTCAGAGTTGAGAGAAAGATGAATGGTGCTAAATACAGGGATATTCTTGAGCAAAACCTGTACCACATTGTGCGTGATTTGAGGCTAGGACGGAGGGTTACCTTCCAGCAGGACAATGACCCCAAACACACTGCTAAAGCAACACTTAAGTAGTTTAAGGGGAAACATGTAAATGTGTTGGAATGGCCTAGTCAAAGCTCAGACCTCAATCCAATAGAAAATCTGTGGTCAGACTTAAAGATTGCTATTCACAAGTGCAAACCATCCAACTTGAAGAAGCTGGAGCAGTTTTTTTAAGAAGGAATGGGCAAAAATCCCAGTGGTAAGATGTGGCTGAATAGTTATGCACATTGACTTGTTCTGTTATTTTGTCCTATTTGTTGTTTGCTTCACAATAAAAAAAAACAAAAAAAATCTTCAAAGTTGTAGGCATGTTCTGTAAATTAAATGATGCAAATCCTCAAACAATCCATGTAAATTCCAGGTTGTGAGGCAACTAAACACAAAATATGCCAAGAGGGGTGAATACTTTTGCAAGGCATTGTATATACAAGTATGTGCAAAGATATATGTACAAATCTAGCATTAATGATCATTTATAAATAAAAAAAACATGAGATAAAAGCATATCTATCTATTTCTTGTACATTAACAGATGAAAAATAAAAGATTAGCTTAAGAGAAATGTGCTTGTTCATGGACAGTAATGAAATGGTATAAATAAAGTTGGGAAAAACCAGAATAACCGCATTATCGATGACTGTTTGTTAACAACAGTCCAATGCTTATTGCTCTGTATTTGACGCGCGTGTTTTTGACGTTTTTTTTTTATAAATAAGGGGATCGTATGTGGATTGGTGTCAGCGATGTCTGGCGAGCACATTGACGCCGACGAATGCACTGAGATTGACGCTTTGATAAATATGCATGATCAGTTGCATTGGAGCTTTTTGTCTATGAGTTAAGAGTTAGCTTGTTATTGATTACTGCATTATTTAAAAATGGTTAAACTGTTAGTATTAGCAGCTCTGGTCTGGAAGTATGCTTGCATGTAACTGCTCCTACCTGCTATATATAATACTGTAGTATAATACTGTAGTTAGTGTAGAGTTTAACCAACTATTATTTCCTCTATTTAACTCTGTGTTAACTAATTCACTAAATAGTGGTTTGGAAGCTCACAAATAGAGTATATATCCATTCATGAGTACACAAGTGGCCATAGAACTGTAGGATTTTAGATAGATATGTTTCATTTAGTGTCCTGTAGTTTATTCTCCACATAGAGTCACTTAGTATTATATTGCAGACATCCAGCTTATATTTTTACTTGAGTATGCTTGATAATCTAAATTTATTGTGGACACTAACACCAGTACCTACATGTATTTACTAGGGTCCAAGAGTGGCCCTTTCTAGCATTTAGAAGGGTTCAACATATTTTATACTTAAAAAATAATTATCACTACAAATACAGATCAAGCCCCTGGGTCAGACAAGAGCCAAGACGCCAACAGAACTGCGAGCAGAAGAACAAGAACAAGCCCCATCTTAGCCGTGATATCATGGCTTTTGAGACATCACCTAAAATGGACACTATAATGGACGGCGTTGTGCTGTCACAGTATATAACATGGCATATAGAGACTAACCCTGCTCAATCAGGACAGATGAGTATAACATACATCCTTGCTTAAAAGTTGAATAAAATAATGGTTAATTAAAGTCAAATACGACCCTGATATATTCTAATTAATATCTATAGAGACTATCCTCAGTGGCTACATACCATCACCCATGAGGAAGTCACCAACACATATCTCACACTGCACAGTAAACACTCTGTGATGCCATATTGTTTAGCGATGTGATGCTTTACACAAGATGTAAATTAAATTTAAACATGAGCAGTGTTCCTTAACTAGTTAGAGGTGTGCAAGCAGGTTTGTGCACCATGCCCGTTAGTTACTATGCGCCCACGGGCATTTCACTAATAATTAACAGGATGCCATCCTGGGGGTACAAGGCCATTACCCTCTGTTATTGTATTTGGTTGGGCATTGAGTTTGGTTTACTACAATATAGATAAGATAAACACAATATTATAATTGAATGCTTTTTTTCTTTTTTTTTTTTTTTCTTGCGTTTTGTTCTCCTTTTTTTTCATCTCTACCTTTTGGTTACAAAGATTACATTGATAATTGTTAACTTCTTTGCTGACCTATTTTGTTTCCTCTACCCCCCACTCCCCTTGCCCATAGAGCACACCCAGAGGTGTCAAGGAACGCTAACACAAAATCATCCAACTCCAGTGGTCAAATTAGAGATGCTCAACACAGCTAAAAGTGCTGGTATTTTAAATGAGGATGAATATAAATACATCCATACTACACAACCAAATACACCTTATATATATCACTTACCCAAAATACACAAAGATCCCCTCAACCCTCCGGGTAGACCGATAATATCGGGAATAGGGTCTATTACAGATAATTTATCTAAGTATGTAGACTTTTACTTACAGCCAATAGTGAAATCGACTAAGGCATACCTTAAGGATACTAGCGAGGTAATAAATAGATTTGAAGGCATTACTTGGGAAGAAGATATGATGTGGCTTACTTGCGACGTCGCTTCCCTATACACCTGTATTCCTCATGATGATGGTATAGAGAATATACAAATCGAACTGTCCAATTGGTCTATCCCAGAAAACCATATACAATTTTTAACCAACAGTATAAAATTTATTTTACATCATAATTACTTTCTATTCCAAAACAAATTTTATGTACAAACAAGGGGGACTGCGATGGGGACTACTTTTGCCCCATCGTACGCAAATATTTATGTTAATGCTTTTGAGACCAAACACATTTGGAAAAACAATCCCTTTAAAGAGAATATTTTAATTTATGCTAGATATATCGACGATATTATTATTTTATGGAAAGGAAGTAAAGAGAATATAGATAATTTTATGGTTTTTATGAATGACAATAATTTTAATTTATCTTTTACTTATTCATGCTCAAAAGAGAAAATAGAATTTCTAGATTTAATCCTTTATAAAGATAGTCATGATAAAATAGCGGTAAAGAATTTTCGCAAACTTACCGACAGAAACAGCTTTATACAAGCCAATAGTGCCCACAAAAAGAGTTGGCTAGACAAGGTTCCGTACAGCCAATTCTTAAGGTTAAAAAGAAATTGCACACACGTAATAGACTATGAAACGGAGGCTGATATCTTGGAAAAGAAATTCCTGGAGAAAGGGTATACCCAAGAAATTATCAAACAGGCTAGACAAAAAGCAACCCTTAAAAATAGGAACCATACCCTGAAAAAAGAAGAAAAAAACAATAGCCAAGACAATATAGGGACCAATATACATAAAGAATTGATCAAATCAAAATCTGGAAAACAAAACCCTATTAGATTTATAACAACCTTTAACGAGGGCTCTAAAAAACTGGAAGGCATCCTTAAAAAACATTGGCCTATTTTAAGATCAGATCCTGTTTTAGGACCACACTTAGAGGTAAAACCTACTATTAGATATAGAAAAGGAAAAAGTCTAAGAAATCTACTAGCACCTAGTAAAATTAAAGTAGAAACAAAAACAGAAATAAATAAAATTAGTGAGGGAACCAATTGGCTTAAGGATTGGAAAGGGACTATGAAATGTGGAAAATCTAGGTGTAATATGTGCAAACATATAAATAAGGCACCCACATTTCATAATAGTGAATCAACTGAAACACATAATATCACGTTTAGAAGTAATTGTGATTCAACACATATTGTATATTTATTGGAATGTGGGTGTGGCCTCTTATATGTGGGGCGCACAAAAAGGAAAGCCAGACGAAGGCTAAACGAACATGTTTATAATATAAAAGAAAAATTGGTAAAACATAGTGTACCAAAGCATTTTCTAGAACATCATGGTAACAACCCTAGTTCCCTTAAAATCCAAATTATAGATCAGATCCCCCCATCTAGACCAAATAGGCTATTAGCACTTAGAAAATTAGAAACTAAGTGGATTTACAAATTAAAAACCCTGCAACCACTAGGTCTCAATATAGATATTGACATAGCGGCATTTATGTAGCTATAATAATTTTCCTTTATATATATTTAATAATCCTTTTTTAATACAATTTTTAAATATACATTTTTAGATAATTTATTAATCTCTTATTGCACTTTTTGGTTTTAGAAATAAAAATAAAAATATTCCAGGTTAACATAGCAATTAAAGTCCCGACATTATACTAAACACAAAACCTTTTTATGACACAGTAAATTGTTTTTTTTTTTTTTTTTTTTTATTATTTGTTATCACCATTATTGTAATATACTGTTCTGTTCTATCCAATGATACAGCTAGCACACAGTACGTAATACGTAGAACACAGTACTAAACTTCTGTAGTAATCTTATAATAGTACAGTGAAAACCCTGATAGACAGCTCCAGGGAAAATGAATAGTATGGGGACAATTACTTCATGTAAATAAAGTTTTAACACTGACCGCGCCTTATGCGATTATACTTTGGGTACAAAACGTTATTGTATATAGTAGCGGTCAAATCTTAAAGAATAATGATGTATTCTCCTTTTTTTATATAACTCTTTTAACTAGTTTTATAAGTATTTCTTCTGTATATATTATGTGGTATCTAGCAATTTGATGTAAAAATGTAAAAATGTTTGACAAGACATCATTTACACTGCAGCAAACTAAAAGTCTGTGTATGTGGAGCAATATGAGACACACCTATGAACAGGATTGGCCAAGTAACACACCTCTTTATGATAATTGGCTATCTCTCCTTTAAATAACAAAGGCGCAATTTCAAACACATACGTCATTACTGCCTCATGAAGAAGCCCGGCCGCTGATCGGGGGAAACGCGTTAGGCTATTAAAGAGCAAGCGTCTGGCCAGCTGCCTCAGAATCCTATCCACGGTTATCAGAGCAGGGGTTCCGGATACCGTGCCTGAAAATTTCCATCTTGAACCTGGTGTGGAGGAGCAGCAGCTGTACCTACACAGTGCTCAACTGATGTGCTTTTTAGCACTTACGAATCTTGTAAGTGTTAGTTTTTATGTGTATACTTCACTGTTAATAAAATATTTCACTTGAGTCGGCCCTGTGCGCTTTCTTCTTTTTTTCTCTTTTACATGTTAGAGCATACCGGTAATGTACATTACACCCACACATATAAGCTACAGCACCTAAGTCAAAAATGCATGGGCTGTCCTCCATGCACCTGGTGAATATCACTACTATAAATGTCAAAGGCTTTAATAATCCCCAAAAAAGGTCTATGATTTTGAATATCCTATACAAGCGGAAGGGGGCAATCATATTCCTACAGGAGACCCATTTTAAAAAGGGAAAAGCGCCAAAATGGCATCATCATAAATATACCACATCACATTTCTCATCCAGCCCCTCAGGGAAGAACGGAATAGGTATATTAATCAGACATAATATACCACTAGAGCCCCTGCAAATTGAAAAAGACGTGGATGGAAGAATAATGATCTTGACGGGGTTGCTTTATGGTCGGCCCATCACACTAGTGAATTCTTACTTCCCAAATAAACAACAGCTTACATTTATGCGTAGACTAGTGGCAAAAATCCTGGATAATACCAAAGGTACATTGATAGTAGGGGGTGACTTTAATGTTCCACTCAATCCGGAAATAGACACGTTGGAGGGTATCACAAACATAGCCAAAAAGGATATAAAGGGTATAAAGACTCAAATTCAATCCCTGGGCTTACACGACACCTGGCACACTATCCACCCCACTACTAGGGACTTCACTTTTTATTCCCATCCACATAAAGTCTACTCCCGAATAGATTACATACTGACAGATTCCATAGACCTTCAAATGCATATCAATTCTACCTATCACGTGGTCAGATCACACGCCAATTCTCTGCCAAATCGCATGGCCTAACAGTCCTTTAATTCCCTATCTGTGGAGACTGGATGATGGTTTGTTAGATCACCCACTAGTAAAACCTAGTCTGGAGAAAACTTTAATTGAATATTTCCAATTGAACACCTTACCTGACACAGCATGGACACATATTTGGGAGGCACATAAATGCGTCTTGAGGGGTGACATGTTAAAACATAAGGCAAACCTGGTAAAACAGAATATAAAAATATGAATCCCTATTAAAAAAAACTGCAACATTTAGAATGCGCACACAAAAAAGATCCAAAAAATGCTGACCTACACACACGTCTCACGCAAACTAGGAAAGAGCTAAATGTATTCCTCCAACAGGAACAACATAAAAGAGCCCTACTCCTACAACAGAAATATTGTGACCAAGGGAACAAAGCAGGCAAATTGCTAGCCAGATCTCTTAAACAAAGGCAACTTAAAACGCATATACACCACCTTAAAACCAAATCAGGCCAGACTAAACATGATAGTATCTCCTTGGCAGAGGAATTCCTCTCATATTATTCCGCACTGTACAACATAGCAGTAGTTGACGGAGACGCTGAGAAAGTGGAAAACAAACGCAGGGCTATAATGGACTATCTAAGACAGATAACATTGCCCAAACTGGACGACGAACAATCACAGAAACTTGACTTACCAATTAGTGTAGCTGAAATAAAGGCAGCAATTAAATCACTACCCACAGGAAAGAGCCCAGGCCCAGACGGCTTTAGTACCAAATATTACAAAAAATTTGCTGATATCCTTGCTCCTAAATTGGCGTGCCTATTTGATTCCCTTGAGACATTGGGCGGTTTTCCAAGAGAGATGCTTGAGGCTCACATTACTGTCCTTCCAAAGCCCGGCACATCTCCTGATACTCCTGAAAACTTTAGTCCCATTTCTCTCCTAAACACAGATGTCAAGATATTCACCAAGAATATGGCAGATAGAATGAACACTGTGCTCCCACACTTAATAGCACCAGATCAGGTGGGATTTATCCAGGGCAGGGAAGCAAGGGATAACACCCTAAAAGTCATGCAACTTATGGCTCTGGCACGTAATACCCATCAAGATATGGCCCTTGGCTCGACGGATGCAGAAAAAGCCTTTGACAGGGTGGACTGGGATTTTCTCAAGGCCACCCTGCAAGGCATAAACATAGGCAATAGTTTCATAAGAAAAATGTTCTCACTCTACACAAACCCAACTGCAAAGGTTAAAACTAATTCAGTTCTCTCATTTAATATAAGAAATGGCACGAGGCAGGGATGTCCCTTGTCACTCATCCTGTTTGCCTTATCCATAGAGGTGCTAGCAGATCCCAGTATCAAAGCAGATGTCAGTATCAAAGGCATACAGACACAAACAAGTGAGTATAAACTAGCAATGTACTCAGATGACATACTGCTTACACTATCAGACCTTGAAACATCTATCCCGACCCTTTTACAAACATTCATAGATTATGGCAAGATATCAAATTTTCACCTTAACCTGTCTAAATCAGAACTATTAAATATAAGCGCCCCGGAACAGGTCAGAAACAAAATAAGAAACATTAGTCCCCTCTGTATTCAACAAACACAGGTTAAATATCTAGGTATATTTTTGACTAGAAACCCCCAGAACCTATTCACGGCAAATTACAGCCTATTACAGAAAACTATTGTGAGTGACTTATCAGGGTGGAAAAATAGACCATTATCTTGGCTGGGGCGGATACACGTAATAAAGATAAATGTCCTCCCCCGAATATTATATATTCTACAGACGCTACCCATAGCTTTGCCCAAAGAGTATCTAAGCCATTTACAGGGTAACATTGAAAAGTTCATTTTGAACGGAGTAAAACCTAGAGTGCCAAGAAAATCTCTCTACTTTTCTAGGGAAAGGGGGGGGACTAGGACTACCTGAGTTACGATGGTATAGATTAGCAACGCTGCTACAGAGAATAATAGATTGGAGTCATAATTCTAGAAACAAACAATGGGTACAGTTGGATAAGGAAATCCTAAAGGTGGACAATGTAGGGGGGATAGCACGGTTGCATCCATCACATAGGCCAGACACAATTTGAGACTTCCCTCTGCTACAGGAACTCTTTTTCCAATGGGATAGAATAACGAATACAAGCACATATATCACGACAAGCCTGGCGCCCCTAATCCCTCTTATAAACATAGGCCAGACACAATTCGAGACTTCCCTCTGCTACAGGAGCTCTTTTTCCAATGGGATAGAATAACGAATACAAGCACATATATCATGACAAGCCCGGCGCCCCTAACCCCTCTCATAAACAACCCAGACCTTTGTTATGACTTGGTCTGATCTAGAAGTCATTTTATTCGGATCAATTCCCATCTATGTTGTATATAGACAATTAATTTCGTAATCCACATTTGTCCTGCAAGCTGTCTTTCGTGTGTAGTTCTCACATGCTTCAACCTCCAATCAGAATGGAGTTAGGGCGGGACTTCCGGTTCACAGGGTTTAAATCCCCAGAGTTCCGGCGGCTCGCTGCCTTTGATAAAGCCCAATCGGGCGAAACACGTCAGGGGAGAGTAGTGAACTCGCTCACACTCTATTTATGTATTTATTTTATTAGCCCGGTTATCATTAAAATCATTCCTGTTGCTCTCACACTCTCACTATTATAGCCAATCATGTTGATAGTCTGGGTTGTGCCAGACTTAGTGTAACATTTATATGTATGCTCTAATCCCTGATTTTGACCACACAGCAGCTCTCATTGTTTTTTTATCATAACGTTATCACAGCCTCGGCTGTGCTGTGCTCTCATCCATGCAGCTGATAGATTTATATATATAGCGGATGTATTGACTAAATGATAGCAATATTAACATTAGCTCTATGATCACTTCACTGTTGCCTATTGTGCAGTATATCAGGTGCACTTTACAACTGAAGAGTGTGTGAATGGCATTTTAGTTTACGCACTCGCATTGTTACTTGTAAAAAACAATTGTGTTCAGAGGACAATTATTCTAACAGTACGGTAATAATTGTTTTACTGTAACGCTTGTAGCGGCGTTGTGTATGTTTACTCCTGATGTTCACATATAATGACATAAACCTATGAATATTTGAATAGTCAGATAATGAGGGATATACCATACCTAGTTCAAATATATGGCTCAGCCCAGTCACCATTATAATCACCCCGGTTGCTCTTTAACCTTTACTATTATAGCTTAATGTGTTCAGAGCCTGGGTTGTGCCAGACTTAACATAACTATTATGTCCATGCTTTAAACGCAGACCTTGACTAAATAATTGTTCTCACAGCTGACTTATAATCACTCTATCACAGCTTCGGCTGGACAACGGATAGTTTGAATAGATGATAGCAGCATTAATAAAAGCTCAATGATCACATCATTATAGTTTATTATGTAGTATATTAGGTGTACTTGACAAGAGAGAGCAAGTGAATATCTTTTCAGTTTACACACCCATGCTGATATGCTAAACTGTGATTAAAAGATAAGAGCACTAATAGTATGTTAATAATTGCGCTTTTAAGCTAAGGAAACGTTACACTGCAACGCCTGTAGTGGAGCAATATATGTTAACTCCTGTTGTTCACACCAAGTGACATGAACCCAAGAGTACCTCAACAGTCAGATGATTAGGGCTATACCATACCCAGTCCAAACTCACATAAGCCTCAGCCCAGTCATCATTACAAGTATCTCGGTTACTTTCTTACTCTCATCATTATAGTTAAAAGTGTTCAGAGCCTGGGTTGTGCCAGACTTAGTATAACCAACAAGTACACATTCTAACTGTAGATTTAGACTAAATAACAGTTCTTATAGCTCCCTGATAATCATGCTACTATAGCTCTGGCTGAGCTTGGCCCCCAGTATTGCAGCTGACATATACATGCATATATTGGATATCCTGATTAGATGACAGTAACAACAATATAATTTTAATGTTTATGCCATTTTAGCCCAATGCAACTTATATTAGTGCACCTCACAGTTGAGAAGATGAGAATGGCATTTTAAGTTTATGCATTCACGTCCATATGCATAACTGTAATGAGAGGCTAAGAGCTCCAACAGTACGTTAATAGTTACGCTTTTACAGCTTAGGGATTTTTCTACTGTAACGGACACACACCGAAGAGTATTTCAATATTCAGATTTCCAGAGTTACACTATATCCAGTTTGGACTCTGGTGAGGCTCATGTATTTGACTAACACTATTGCCGTTTGATATTATGGGTGCTATGTTCTAGGAATGACTGACACAGATACAAAACTATACTGAAGTCCAGACCTATGACCTCTACCACTGACAATATTATTGAGTGAACCTTTAATTACAGGTCACTTCTATACTCCACATAGGTATTTTATGTCATATACACCCTGAATCTGGATCCGGCTATGTTAATGTAGATAGAACTTTATTGGCTCATGTTATCACTGGGGTGTGACATCACAATATCTTAATATCACTATTAGCATTAATTTTGTGGATTTAGCTATATAACATTACTTGCTCTACTGTAGTTATATCACAGACCACTGTACTATAAAGTGAGATCCTTTATAATTGGCTACTTTGAGTGCCACTTTATGAGATTTATTATTTAGATCACTTTACAGGCCGAATAAATTCATTCTGTGATCTACATATCTTATTACCTTGATTAAAGATACCGGTGCATATTTTAATGTGTATGTCGATCAACCAAACGATTTTGTTTTTTTATGGTTTATAGATAATAAAAGTTATATTTTATTTAGCCTGTCAGGAATTCCTGTTCTATAGTCAGGGCCTAGAGTGCTATAGATGCAGACTTTTGGAGAATGGTTATCTCTTTATACCATTCCTCCTCTTTGTTTTCAATTTGAATTTTTGCATGAGCACCATTTTATTAATATACTGGGAACATTTACTGTATCAATCCCTTCACTAGTTATGTATTGATAAAGGAAAAGCCTGAGTAGTGCCACTGATCATTTGGTGTAGTAAAAACAATGGGTACAGTTGGATAAGGAAATCCTAAAGGTGGACAATGTAGGGGGGATAGCACGGTTGCATCCATCACATAGGCCAGACACAATTTGAGACTTCCCTCTGCTACAGGAGCTCTTTTTCCAATGGGATAGAATAACGAATACAAGCACATATATCACGACAAGCCCGGCACCCCTAACCCCTCTCAAAAACAACCCAGACCTTCCATTTGTACCCAAAATCAACAAACAGAACTCACTACAATTAAAAGACTGTGTATTAAAGAGCATTGTCCCAGGGGGGAAGCTATTATCGCAACAGGATTTGGCGAACAAACTCGGTAGCAACCCAATGACATGGTTCACCAATGACATGGTAACGCGCAGATAGCCCATTACCTTGCCACACATAAGCAACAACACAATATAGTGCGCCAGCTAACTTCTTTTGAGACATTGTGCACACTATCAAACTACCCCCGGCATACTGTAACGGCACTAGATTTTCATAGTTGGACTGGCGGATTATCTTCCATCCTACTGCTGTAAATGGTCCACAGACCTAGGTACAAACATCACTCCCAAAGAATGGTTAAGGATATTCCGTAACCACAAAAAAACCTCAGTGTCAGCCAAAATTCAAGAAATGAATTACAAATTCCTGGCACGTTGGTACCTCACACCAGTACGCCTTAAAAAAATGTATAAACATGCCAACAACCATTGCTGGAGGGGATGCAGCGAGACAGCAGACATGTTACGCATTTGGTGGGGATGCGACGGGTTAGGTACGTTCTGGGAAGAAGTAATCACACATATCAATAAAACACTAGAAATTAATCTACCAGCTGACCCAGGACTGTTATTATTTCATAACTTACCAAACACTAAAGACGAAGTAAAGCAATCACTCCTATATGTAATGATCAATAGCGCTAAAATACTGATTCCTCAAAAGTGGAAGTCGTCAGAGGTGCCAGGTGTTTCAGCATGGAAAGCACAAGTAGAAAACTTACTAATTTTAGAGAGCTACGATTTCCTCACGGCTGGTAAATTAGAAAAACACGAATATATGACAATGCGCTGGAATGCAAACAAAGATAACTGAGAGTTACATCTTCTATCTGATCCCCCTGTTAACTTTGGAGGGTGACCCCTAGATAAGGATGACTTTAGAGATACGCACTAGCAGACACACTGTCATAGTTAGTCTATAACAAAACCACTGGAGGTCATGATAACTGAAACAATGTACATTATAGGTCCCCCACAACTCATTTAACTAGTCTTATGCTTATTTTGAGCCAGTAACGCAACACTAGAAATATAGTATTGTGTATACGTTAGGCCCCAAAACAACTGGCAATATGAGTCTATAAACATTTCACGTCATTCGACATGATAAACTGTATGTTTGACCTATCAACCACCCTGATCCCAATTGCCCAGTATAGCCTCATAATGATCTATCCAATGGCCCATGAGAGGCCGATTTTGATCTATGTAGAGCAAGACAGCATGGGCACACCAGCAAATTGAAAGAGACGATTTGAGAAAGGACGGGTGGTAGTATTTATGATAACTGTTAGCTTAAAACATGTTTTACTTTTATATGTATAATCTTTGACAAATAGTTTTTACCCTATGTCAAGGTTGTATATTTGATTATACCATAATAAAGCTTTTTGAAAAAGAAAAAAGAGAAAAAAAAAAAAAATAAAAAAAAATATATGTTTTTTTTCCCTCTGAACCCCTTTGAACCATAGTTATTTTTTGGGGGTCCAAGAGAGACCTCTGTTTATTACTGGGGAAAATTATTTTACTTTATATTTCACCGTATTTAAAGGGGATGTATTAAGATTGTACTATAGAAAGAAAGAAACAAAAACCAAAAAGGGTTTCTATCCCATATGTTTGATTATAGCTTTTGTATTATAAACAAAGCAATGTTTACATAGCTTACTTCTCTGAATGTAATTTCTAATTCACTGGTGTCTACTTGTTATGTTTAGTTAACTTTTATATTCTAGACACACACACTGTTTATTGTAGCTGTAAATTGTGCATCTTGTTGGTAATTTATCTTTTTTTTAGAGTCCTGTCAATCGATCTTACATTGTACACTTTAGAATTCTGTATTAAATGTTGTGCATGGAAACAACATACTGACTTTGCTTACTGTATATATGGAAACTTTAATAAAAATTATAATATAAAAACAAACCCCCCCCCCAAAAAAAAAAAAAAAAAAAATCAAAACAAAATGAAGCCAACCCATTTCTGATATAGAAAGAGAAAATTAAAAGTATTGTAATGAACACCGAAATGACAGTTTTAAAGGGACAGTCAAGTCCAAAAAAAATATTCTTGTTTCAAATAGAGCATGTAATTTTAAACAACTTTCCAATTTACTTTTATCACCAATTTTGCTTTGTTCTCTTGGTATTCTTAGTTGAAAGCTAAACCTAGGAGGTTCATATGCTAATTTCTTAGACCTTGAAGGTCGCCTCTAATCTAAATGCATTTTGATAGTTTTTCACCACTAGAGGGCCCTAGTTCACGTGTTTTATATAGATAACATTGAGCTCATGCACGTGAATTTACCATGGAGACAGCTCTGATTGGCTAAAATGCAAGTCTGTCAAAAGAACTGAAATAAGGGGGCAGTCTGCTGAGGCTTAGATAAAGGTAATTACAGAGGTAAAACATGTATAATTATAACTGTGTTGGTTATGCAAAACTGGGGACTTGGTAATAAAGGGATTATCTATCTTTTAAAACAACAAAAATTCTGGTGTTGACTGTCCCTTTAAGTATTTTTAAAATGTATTTTGCAATGCAGTGATTAATTTATGATACAAATAAGTTCTCATGTTAAACTCTAAATTATCTTGGACCAATAATACCAATTGTCAGTGTACTGCCTAGGTCCACTTTTTCTGCAATTTCCTGACAGCCTTAAAGGCACATTGCTGTGGTTGATATGTTTTCTCTCAATCGCTGATAGATGGAGATGTGTAAAGACTGAGTTTTTTACACATGTGGGAATGGCCAATGCCCTTGAAGTCATAGATTGTAATGATGTGGTGTTCAGGGCACTGCAAGATCAGACATTCTTCTGACACTCCTCAGATGTCCTTCTGACACTAATTTATTTAGACCCCAATTTTACACTTCTCTTTGTAGACCAACTTTCTATGCTCCTTTCCTCAGACACCCAGCTGACACTCTTGTTTTTAGAGACCATCCTAATACTCCATCTCCTCCAACCCCACTTACCCATCTCTCCTCAGACACCCTTCTGATGTTCCTATTCTCGGACCCCCTCCTAATACTCCCCTCCTCAGACCCCATCATGACTCATTCTCCCTCCTAACACTCCTCTATTCAGTCTTACTTCTAACCATTCTCTCCTTAGACACCTTGCTTTGTACTCATTCCTAACAAACATAGGGCTCCATTTATTAGGCTGTAAATGCAGCTTCGGAGCCCCAGCATTTTAGGCTCGGTGAGGCTGGGCGGATGTGGTTCATAATATCGAACCTTGTCTGCCCGCCCCAGCACTTGATAAATGGAGCCCATAGAGTCTTCTCCTCAGAAACCCTCCTCAGTCCTCATTCTAACAATTTTCATCCCTTTCTCACATTCCTCCTCCATTTTTATATAAATATTGAATTATTTCTAATACAGTTATTTCACATTAGTTGCTTACTCTTTACAGCGAATAGAAAAGAAGCCCTGCGGGCATGGCATTTAATCAATTTTAATTTCAGAAATGTGATAGTTTTGTGAATTTTGCATAAGCAGCTTAGGCATGATAACAAGTTCAAACAACCAAATATTGAATGTATGAGAATAGTGACAGTAAGCATCTCCAAGTTTTGTTTGAAGTTTCTCTGCAATCTAAAAAATTGGATTGGAGGTCTGAGCTAGGTACCAGAATTGCAATGTGAGACAAGGCCCTTCAATCTGAGGGCAAGGTGAAGTACAAGGAAAAAATAAAAACAATAAAACAAAATTCAAGATAAATGTGTAAAATATGTTTGTACTTTACTATTATGTTTAAAGCACATGAAGCTGTTCTATATTATAAAATGAATTTTGCTGTACATCTAGTTTGATAAAACATTACAAAACAACAAAGCAAAACAATAATTATGTGTGATATTCAGACAGTAAGCTGTATATAAGTTTATACTACAATTTATCTATTTGGACAAGATGAACGTTATTGTGTCCTCCTTTGAACCTAGCATCTTTGGTTATATCTTTAACTTTGTGGTACATAGTTGAACGGTGGGTGTGGAGTTCTGATCACGAACAACAGATTGTCAGTTATACTTAAGTCAGCAATTTTCTCTGCTGAAAGATCCGTTTTGTTTTATGCTACATTTTATCCTTATAAAAAGCCTTGAAGCAGAACTGCTGATTTTTCATCATGTTTAAGGAAGAAACATAGCTGTAATTTCCCGGGTCAATGTGAGTTGAAAATGGCCAACACTAGTTTCATTGGCAGTGAACAGAACGTCGTTGTTCCCTGCATTGATTAACTACTGTGGCTTGCATCTAGCCTTACATATTAGGTGTTCAATGATCCATTTCTTCTGAATTAAGCACCTCACAATGCCGAGAAGCCAGAGGTGGTTTTCTATAAAACCGCAGTGCAGTTATGATGATTAGACATGGAAAGAACGAAGCTGAATCCTTGTATCTTAAATATTGTAAACAGGCATATTTATTCTTATTTGTCCTCTGTCTTTCATGTCTTGAGCTGTCTTTAAGAATGGTTTTATCATAAACAGAATAAACTCAACAGCCACCCGAGAGTCTAATAAAAGGGTAAATCTGTCTTAATAGTAATTTTGCTTTGTCATTTGCATTCCAGTCATTGAACATTAGGTATCATATAGAAATGGCTGTAAATACTAGATAACACTTCATACTTCAAAAAAACATGCAAATGTCATACATTAACTTCATTAACATTCATTTCATTATATAGAGTTTTTTAGTTCATCGACATAGAGTATATTTTTATTATGATCATTATTAGTTATATATATTTAACTCTAGACTGTTTATCAATGTTATTTTATACCTTTTTATATATTTTATATGCTTATTTTTAGTTATTTATTTGCCAATCAGCTACTTTGTGTAAAATAAGTTAGGTTAGAAGATCTTTTTTACACACAGTAGTTTAATATTTTTATATATGCTTTTTCTGTTACCTGAAATGATACTTGAGGGTCGATTTATCATGGTTGGGCGGACATGTCGGCATTTATCATTGCACAAGCATTTCTAGTGAAATGCTTGTGCAATGCTGCCCCTGCAGATTTGCGGCCGCTAGCAGGGGGTGTCAATCATCCCGATCGTATCCGATCGGGATGATTGCTGTCCGCCGCCTCAGAGGTGGCGGAAGAGTTAAGGAGTTAAGACCGCTGCTTCTTAACTTATGTTTCCGGCGAGCATGGAAACTGCTGCATTTGCAGCACCATAAATCGGCCCCTTGGAAATAAGTAGGAACTTTACTTTCATTTTTTGATATGTACATATTAATACCCACTTTGTATTGTTGCCTTATGAAGACCAGGCTTTATTTTTCATTCCACTGTATCAAATTTAAAGGGGCTGTCTACTCCAGAATGTATGTTGTTTAAAAAAATAGATAATCCCTTTATTACCCATTCCCCAGTTTTGTATAACCGACACAGTTCTATAAATACACATTTTACCTCTGTGATTACCTGGTGTCTAAGCCTCTTATCACAGTGTTTTTGACAGACTTGCAGTGTTGACTCAAAAATAACTCCACGGGAGTGAGCACAACGTTATCTATATGGCAGACGTGATGCTGATGATGGTGCTGTATAGCTGTGGAAAACTGTCAAAATACTAAGATAAGAGGTGACCTTCACTGGCTTAGAAGTTAGCATATAAGCCTACCTAAGTTTAGCTTTCAACAAAGAATACCAAGAAAACAAAGGAAATTTGATGATAGAAGTAAATTGGAAAGTTATTTAAAATTGGATACCCTATGTGAATCATGAAACTTTAATTTTGACTAGACTGTACCTTTAAGGATTATACGAGTCCATGTGATCCCTGGCTGTATAATTTTATCTAATTACTGTTATCCTATTACAGTGCTAGGGTTGGTCTAATGTCTCTTTTGTGGCATCTGTTCTATCCTTTTATTGATTTGATAAAAAATGTAACATTTAAATAAAAAAATACATTTAAAGTCATTTGCCTAGATTACGAGTCTTGCGTTAGCCTTAAAAAGCAGCGTTGAGAGGTTCCAACACTGCTTTTTAATGCCTGCTGGTATTACGAGTCTGGCAGGTACAGGTGTACCGCTAACTTTTTTTCCATGACTCGAGCATACCGCAAATCCCCTTACGTCAATTGCATATCCTATCTTTTTAATGGGACTTGCATAACGCCGGTATTACGCGTCTTGGAAAAAGTGAGCGGTAGACCCTCTCCTGTCAAGACTGGTACCGCATTTAAAAGTCAGTAGTTAAGAGTTTTATGGGCTAACACCATAAGATAAAACTCTTAACTAAAGTGATAAAAAGTACACTAATACCCATAAACTACCTATTAACCCCTAAACCGAGGCCCCCCGCACATCGCAAACACTTAAATAAAATTTTTAACCCCTAATCTGCTGACCGGACATTGCCGCCACTGTAATAAATATATTAACCCCTAATCTGCCGCACTCCCGCATCGCAAACACTAGTTACATTTTATTAACCCCTAATCTGCTGTCCCTAACATCTCCAACACCTACCTACATTTATTAACCCCTAATCTGCCGTCCCAACGTCGCCGCCCCTAAACCTAAGCCTAACCCTAACCCCCCTAATTTAAATATAATTTAAAATAATCTAAAAAAAATTACTACAATTAAATAAATCATTCCTATTTAAAACTAAATACTTACCTATAAAATAAACCCTAAGCTAGCTACAATATAACTAATAATTACATTGTAGCTATCTCAGGGTTTATTTTTATTTTACAGTCAAGTTTGTATTTAATTTAACTAGGTATAATAGTTATTAAATAGTTATTAACTATTTAATAACTTCCTCGTTAAAATAAGTACAAATTTACCTGTAAAATAAACCCTAACCTATGTTACAATAACACCTAACACTACACTATAATTAAATAAATTACCTAAATTAACTACAATTAATTACAATTAAATTAAATAAACTAAAGTACGAACCCCCCCTAAATTACGGAAAATAATAAAATAATTACAAGAATTTTAAACTAATTACACCTAATCTAATCCCCCTAATAAAATAAAAAACCCCCCCAAAATAATAAAAAGCCCTACCCTATACTAAATTACAAATAGCCCTTAAAAGGGCCTTTTGCGGGGCATTGCCCCAAAGTAATCAGCTCTTTTACCTGTAAAAAAAAAATACAATACCCCCCCAACATTAAAACCCACCACCCACACACCCAACCCTACTCTAAAACCCACCCAATACCCCCTTAATAAAACCTAACACTAACCCCTTGAAGATCACCCTACCTTGAGACGTCTTCACCCAACCAGGCAGAAGTAGTCCTCCGGACGGCCAGAAGTCCGGGCAGAAGAGGACCTTCAGAGGGGCAGAAGTCTTCATCCAGGTGGCAACTTCTATCTTCATCCATCCGGAGCAGAGAGGGTCCATCTTCAAGCCATCCGACGCGGAGCATCCTCTTCCATTCGATGACTAAAACTAAATGACAGTACCTTTAAGTGACGTTATCCAAGATGGCGTCCCTTCTATTCCGATTGGCTGATAGAATTCTATCAGTCAATCAGAATTAAGGTAGAAAAAATCCAATTGGCTGAAGCAATCAGCCAATAGGATTGAAGTTCAATCCTATTGGCTGATCCAATCAGCCAATAGGATTGAGCTCGCATTCTATTGGCTGATTGGAACAACCAATAGAATGCAAGCTCAATCCTATTGGCTGATTGGATCAGCCAATAGGATTTTTTCTACCTTAATTCCGAATGGCTGATAGAATTCTATCAGCCAATCAGAATTGAAGGCACGCCATCTTGGATGAAGTCACTTAAAGGTACCGTCATTTAGTGTTAGTCGTCGGATAGAAGAGGATGCTCCGCATCGGATGGCTTGAAGATGGACCCGCTCCACTCCGGATGGATGAAGATAGAAGATGCCGCCTGGATGAAGACTTCTGCCCATCTGGAGGTCCTCTTCTGCCCGGATCGGATGATGACTTCTGGCTGCCTAAAGGACCACTTCTGCCCGGTTGGGTGAAGACGTCTCAAGGTAGGATGATCTTCAAGGGGTTAGTGTTTAGTTTTATTAAGGGGGTATTGGTTGGGTTTTAGATTAGGGTTGGTGTGTGGGTTGTGGGTTTTAATGTTGGGGGGTATTGTATTTTTCTTTACAGGTAAAAGAGCTGATTACTTTGGGGCAATGCCCTTTTAAGGGCTATTTGTAATTTAGTATAGGGTAGGGATTTTTATTATTTTGGGGGGCTTTTTATTTTATTAGGGGGATTAGATTAGGTGTAATTAGTTTAAAATTCTTGTAATTATTTTATTATTTTCTGTAATTTAGTGGTTTTTTTTCCGTACTTTAGTTTATTTAATTTAATTGTAATTAATTGTAGTTAGTTTAGGTAATTAATTTAATTATAGTGTAGTGTTAGGTGTAATTGTAACTTAGGTTAGGATTTATTTTACAGGTGTATTTGTATTTATTTTAACTAGGAAGTTAATAAATAGTTAATAACTATTTAATAACTATTGTACCTAGTTAAAATAAATACAAAGTTGCCTGTAAAATAAAACTATTAGTTATATTGTAGCTATCTTATGGTATATTTTATAGGTAAGTATTTAGTTTTAAATATGAATAATTTATTTAAAGGGAACCACAACACCTGCTTGACATGTTCTAAACCAGCGGTCGCCAATTTTCTTCCGTTTACCTGTCTCTTTGTAATAGTTTTCCTTCAGATGGACTTATATCACTGTTTGTCTTCCTAGCCTCAATCTTCTTTTTTTATTATTATTAAATATTAATGCTTTTTCATTCTAATAATTTTCCCGCGCACAAAGCCATTCCACCTGAATTCCAGTAATTGCCATCCAGCGGATCAGCCATTTCCCACCAGTATTGTAGTAATTGCCAGTAACATCAGTTGTGGTTAGCTCACATCCATATTGAGAGCTTTTTGATATAAACTTAATATATGACTCCAATGTCTGTCCATGATCATAAGTAGTTTTGAATAATTCCTAACTGGGGAGTCAACTTGGAAGTCTTGTGGTCCTTTTAAACATAATTCTTTTTTCCCCACTTTCTGCCTCTCTGTTTCCAGCTCAAAAGTTGGCACTCACCCTTCATCTGTCATTTGGAAGTATTGTCTCAGTTCTGTCATTCAGTTAGTTAATTCTAAAACATAATTCTTAAAAATGTGTAAATATATACATAATGTAAACTTAGCTATGGTTATTTCCTTTAGAAATAGAAGGCGCCGCGTGCATCACGTGACCCACTGCTGTGGAACGTGCGTTGCAATATGGCAGCATACTTTGCAGGTACAAGGCTGTAGAGCAATGTTTAAATGATAAAGCTTTTATCTACAACAGAATGCAGTAAGATGAAGACTGCATACAAAATTGAAGTCAGTATATTTTGCATAATGAGAAAATGTTGGTTTAAAATATTTCAAGCAGGTGTTGTGGTTCCCTTTAATAATAGTAATTTTATTTAGATGTATTTAAATTATATTTAAGTTAGCGGGGTGTTAGGGTTAGGGTTAAACTTAGATTTAGGGGTTAATAACTTTATTATAGTGGCGGTGACGTTGGGGGCGGCAGATTAGGGGTTAATAAGTGTAGTTAGGTGGCGGCGACATTGGGGGCGGCAGAGTAGGGGTTAATAAATAAAAAGTAGGTGTCAGCGATGTTGGGGGCAGCAGATTAGGGGTTCATAGGGATAATGTAGGTGGTGGCAGTGTCTGGAGCGGCAGATTAGGGGTTAATAATAAAATGCAGGTGTCGGCGATGTCGGGGGCGGCAGATTAGGAGTTAATAAGTGTAAGTTTAGGGGTGTTTAGACTCGGGTTCATGTTAGGGTGTTAGGTGTAGACATAAAAAGTATTTTTCCATAGGAATCAATGGGGCTGCGTTAGGAGCTTTACGCTGCTTTTTTGCAGGGTTTTTTTTCAGCCGATTCTCCCCCATTGATTCCTATGGGGAAATTGTGCACGAGCACGTTTTACCAGCTCACCGCTACCGTAAACAATGCTGGTATTGAGGTGAGATGTGGCGCTAAATTTTGCTCTCCGCTCACTTTTTTGTGGCTAAAGCCGGGTTTAAAAGAACCTGTAATACCAGCGTTGTCTTAAGTGAGCGGTAAGAAAAAAATACTCGTTAACACCGCAAGCCTTACCGACAAAAATTCGTAATCTAGCCGTTTCAATTTACATGTATTGTTACATGTATTGTTGACTATAATAAACCTACATTGAGTACTATGCAAGAAAAAAGATAAAAATATTGTTGGATATTTAGTATGGACACTGGCCTTACTGAGACTATATTGCCAATAGCTACAGTTTATCAAGTTATAACCGTATTAAAAGCAAGGGGTATAAAACTGCTCTGCACTGATTATATGTGTGAGTGTGGAATATGTCTGAGACAACATACAAATGCTTACAAAACACTAAGGACTAGATTACAAGTGAAGCAGAAATTTATCACACACCACCAAAGTCGCCCGTAAATAACGAGCAATTAAAAAAGGCTGGTTATTGGTACCACAAGCTCATGGTAGCAATTAGCTCTCCGAAAATTAACCAGAGGTCAGACTTCTGGTTAATTTTAAAATGTGCCCGAATTGCCCCCAAACTTTAGAGTGAGATTGGTTTTTGAAGCAGTTTTTAGGGGTTAAATGTGGCGGGTGTGGGATGTTAGAAAAAACAAAAAGTACCTTTACATTGTGGCCTATGGGAACTGTGTGTTCCCAGTAAATATATTTGTATACGACCATATACATATATATTTATACTTTGTTGCCATCGCTGTGCTACTTACCCTCTTCGTTGCTTGAGGTTCTCATGTCGTGTCTCACGGCATGAGAACGAGGCTCCTATAGGAGCCTACGAAAAGCACCCTATCGTGAGCACAATACTTCCCATTGTATTCGCATTGCTGTCAACTTATAATACCAGCGCACATTTGCGTCTTCTAGTATTACTCAGTGGAGCACTAATATGTAGAGCTCCACTTGCAATCTGGCCCATAATATTTAAGAGGGGATTATTAGCTGTCAAAATAGGGGTCCCGTGTCCTTTTGGGTAGCAGGTGATTGCAATAGGAGATGCAATCACCTGTCTTCTAAGTAACTTTTAGGGTGTTCTGATTTACTGATTTATATGGGCCTCAAACCAGTGAAATACACTGCAATAGAAAATGTTTTATCACTAATATATAGGGAATTAGACTCTTTGGCCTCTAGTTATCAACATGTCTACTTTACGCCTACATCGCCGTGGACCTGAAAAATTTCACCAAAGTTATCAATAAATCTGTCAAAAAGCTGCGCACCAAGTACGGGGCGATGAGCAGCGGACTGTGATAGTTATCACTCATCCGATCTCGCTGCTCTTCGGCTTTTTGACAGCTTTATTGACAAGCTGTCACTAAGCACCCACACTAACTATACTGTTCTACCCCCTATACCAGCGCCCCTGGAGCCCCCCTCAACTAAATAAAGTTATTAACCCCTAAACCGCCACTCCTAGACCCCGCCGCAACTATAATAAATGTATTAACCCCTAAACCGCCACTCCCGGAGCCCACCGCCACCTACATTATACCTAGTAACCCCTATCCTGTCCCCCCTATACCGCCGCCACCTATAATAAATTTATTAACCCCTATCCTGCTGATCCCGGACCCCGCCGCAACTAAATAAATTGTTTAACCCCTAAACCGCCGCTCCCGGACCCCGCCGCCACCTATATTAAACGTATTAACCCCTAATCTGCCCCCCCTACACCGTTGCCACCTATAATAAATTTATTAACCCCTATCCTGCCCCCCCTTCCCCGCCGCAACTATAATAAAATTATTAACCCCTAAACCTAAGTCTAACCCTAACATTCCCCTAACTTAAATATTAATTAAATACATCTAAATAAATGTAACTCTCATTAAATTCATTATTCCTATTTAAAACTAAATACTTACCTCTAAAATAAACCCTAATATAGCTACAATATAAATAATAATTTTATTGTAGCTATCTTAGGATTTATTTTTATTTTACAGGCAAATTTAAATTTATTTTAACTAGGTACAATAGCTATTAAATAGTTATTAACTATTTAATAGCTACCGAGTTAAAATAAAGAGAAATTAACCTGTAAAATAAAAACTAACCTAAGTTACAATTACACCTAACACTACACTATACTTAAATAAATTATTCCTATTTAAAACTAAATACTTACCTGTAAAATAAACCCTAAGATAGCTACAATGTAATTAATAATTACATTGTAGCTATCTTAGGATTTATATTTATTTTACAGGTAACTTTGTATTTATTTTAGTTAGTTAGAATAGTTATTAAATAGTTATTAACTATTTAATAACTACCTAGCTAAAAGAAATACAAAATTACCTGTAAAATAAATCCTAACCTAAGTTACAATTAAACCTAACACTACACTATCATTAAATAAATTAAATAAATTACCTACAAATAACTACAATTAAATACAATTAAATAAATCCAAGATGGCGTCCCTCGAATTCCGATTGGCTGATAGGATTCTATCTATCTATTCTATTAAGGTAGGAAAAATCTGATTGGCTGATCCAATCAACCAATCAGATTGAAGTTCAATCTAAAAAAAAGAAATCTAAAAAAAGAAAAAACAGAAGCGCCACATGGCCCAATATTGTTTGGTCCAAAATTGTAGATCTTAAGATAGACAAACAGACTCACATTTAGGAGAGCACCTCAGTTAGTGCTAATAGGGGCAGTCTGGGATCTATTCGGTCACCCAGAAGACCAACTTCCAGCACAGGAACTGAACTCTATATGGACAGAGAAGAGACACAAGTGCCTATATGGCCTAGTATTGTCGGTGCAAGTAAATAAAGCCAGATATTAATAGGAGTGGTACTCACAATGTATCAAGCACCTCTTTTGATGCTAAGGGAGCATGGAGGGATCAATATGGTCACCCAACAGACTTATGGCAGGGTATCCAGGAGAGAGATGATGGTTCCCAGGATGGTCAAAGTAATAAATGTCCTCAGATAAGGCAGGTGGAGAAAATTCCAAATAAGAGAGAGCAACAAGTGTTCAAATTCTAAAACAGGCTTTATTAAAATAAGTTAAAATAACAGGCAACGCGTTTCTCAGCCAATGGCTGTTTTATCAGATGAAGCCTGATGAAACAGCCATTGGCTGAGAAACGCGTTGCCTGTTATTTTAACTTATTTTAATAAAGCCTGTTTTAGAATTTGAACACTTGTTGCTCTCTCTTATTTGGAATTTTCTCCACCTGCCTTATCTGAGGACATTTATTACTTTGACCATCCTGGGAACCATCATCTCTCTCCTGGATACCCTGCCATAAGTCTGTTGGGTGACCATATTGATCCCTCCATGCTCCCTTAGCATCAAAAGAGGTGCTTGATACATTGTGAGTACCACTCCTATTAATATCTGGCTTTATTTACTTGCACCGACAATACTAGGCCATATAGGCACTTGTGTCTCTTCTCTGTCCATATAGAGTTCAGTTCCTGTGCTGGAAGTTGGTCTTCTGGGTGACCGAATAGATCCCAGACTGCCCCTATTAGCACTAACTGAGGTGCTCTCCTAAATGTGAGTCTGTTTGTCTATCTTAAGATCTACAATTTTGGACCAAACAATATTGGGCCATGTGGCGCTTCTGTTTTTTCTTTTTTTAGATTGCTGTTTCCTGGATCCTGGCCTGGATCTTCACAGATAGCTGCCTATATTCCTCTCCAGAGACTTTAATGCAACTATATTGCCTCTTTACCTAAGGCTTTTTGATACACCATAATATTTATTTAACCATTGTTATTTATTTCAATTATCTATTGTTATTATTTTCATTACACATTTGCTATTAAGATACATATTGTTTACTATTGTGGTTAATTGCATGGGTGTATGTATGTGTGTATATATATATGTATATGCATACAGACGCTGAGTATTGATCTCACCATTGTGACTAGTTTGTGATTGTTTATCCACATTTGATATTACCATTAATTAATATCATTTATATATTCACTTATTTATTATACTATTATATTTTTATCTATAACTCTTGACACATCAAGAAAAATTATTCTTAGCCATTATTGGTCTATATTTATCACATTGTTTTAGTTTATGTAAATAGGGCGCCCCCTCACTTTTTTGTAGATTGAAGTTCAATCCGATTGGCTGATCCAATCAGCCAATCAGATTGAGCTCGCATTCTATTGGCTGTCCCTATCAGCCAATAGAATGCAAGCTCAATCTGATTGGCTGATTGGATCAGCCAATCAGATTTTTCCTACCTTAATTCCGATTGGCTGATAGAATCCTATCAGCCAATTGGAATTCGAGGGACGCCATCTTGGATGACGTCACTTAAAGGAACCGTCATTCATCGCTCAGTCGTCGGTGGAAGAAGATGGCTCCGCGTAGGCTCGTCTGAAGATGGCTCCGCTCCGGATGGATGAAGATTAAAGACGCCGCCTGGATGATGACTTCAATCGGATGGAAGACTTCTTCAGCGCCCCTTGGATGATGACTTCAATCGGATGGAAGACTTCTTCAGCGCCCCTTGGATGATGACTTCTGCAGCTCCGGATCTCCTCTTCGGTTCCATCGGTGGTCGGCTGGCTGAAGACGGCTAAAGGTAGGATGATCTTCAGGGGGGTAGTCTTAGGTTTATTTAAGGGGGGTTTGGGTTAGATTAGGGGTATTTGAGTGGTGGGTTTTAATGTTGGGGGGTTGTATTTTTATTTTAAAGGCAATAGAGCTGTTTTCTTCTGGGCATGCCCCGCAAAAGGCCCTTTTAAGGGCTGGTAAGGTAATAGAGCTGGTAACTTTTTAATGTAGAATAGGGTAGGGCATTTCTTTATTTTGGGGGGCTTTGTTATTTTATTAGGGGGCTTAGATTAGATGTAAGTAGCTTAAAAATGTTGTAATATTTTTGAAATGTTTATAACTTATTTTTTTATTTTTTGTAACTTAGCTTTTTTTATTTTTTGTACTTTAGTTAGTTTATTTAATTGTATTTAATTGTAGTTATTTGTAGGTAATTTATTTAATTAATTTAATGATAGTGTAGTGTTAGGTTTAATTGTAACTTAGGTTAGGATTTATTTTACAGGTAATTTTGTATTTCTTTTAGCTAGGTAGTTATTAAATAGTTAATAACTATTTAATAACTATTCTATTTGGAAAAATGAGGATTAGTGCGCGCTTCAGGATAGTATAACTATACACTAATCTAAAGATACAATCCCTGTAATGTATCAGATACAAGTAAAAGCACTAGTGAAGCCTAAACTTCAAGATAGAGTGAGTGCGCTTATGAGCTAAAAGTATACACACCATATAAAAAGAAATGTACAAATTTAATAAACGTTTATATGCATGATAAACACAATACATAAAACTATAATTAGGGACGTCTCCCTATAAATCCAGGAAATTATTAAAATCTGAAATATAAATATTCCTAGCACTTGCTAGACTTAAAAAGCTAAATAGACTATACAAACATTGTGTTAAATAACAATATAAAGAAGCATGTTATTTTAAATGCTGTCTCTCTATGCAAATATAAAACTATATGGCATAACACTATTAGGTGGTCGTATGTAGCATCTTGATAAAGCCCAAGGGAGGGCGAAACGCGTCACTTGCACCTGTGACATTGTAACTTTGAAAGAAGGACATTCTACTGCAGTCTGTACTGCAATTTTTAACCCGGTTTAATATTATCTCTACATTTCCAAAGGTGAGGAAGAACTTGTGCCCCACCGTTCTACTGGAAAAACAAGCACACCTACAGCAGGCAAATCTGCCTAAACAGCGGGCTAACATACGGATACAGTAATCAGCTGTTCTCCTTTATGCTGTCGGAACATCGGATTGAGAAGAGCAGATGGGGAACCTGTGACGTCAGACGCCGACTCACATGTGCAGAGGTCTGTACACTTCTATCCCCAGGAACAGCGGTGACAACAGTTGCGGTCTAAGCTCTGACCGAAAGATCTAACTTTCCGGTAACACCCTCTGAACTTACGGTACAGTAACCTTGCACTTTTTTGTGGAGCAAGTTAACAGCAAGCAAATTTTAGCTGTCATTCATTGCAATTGTTGAAACGTCTACGCTGATTGCATACGGCTACCTACACTGAAGTTATACCTATGAACTTGTTGTTTTCTAGTTAATCTATTTTCATTTATGCTACATACGACCACCTAATAGTGTTATGCCATATAGTTTTATATTTGCATAGAGAGACAGCATTTAAAATAACATGCTTCTTTATATTGTTATTTAACACAATGTTTGTATAATCTATTTAGATTTTTAAGTCTAGCAAGTGCTAGGAATTTTTATATTTCAGATTTTAATAATTTCCTGGATTTATAGGGAGACGTCCCTAATTATAGTTTTATGTATTGTGTATATCATGCATATCAACGTTTATTAAATTTGTACATTTCTTTTTATATGGTGTGTATACTTTTAGCTCATAAGCGCACTCACTCTATCTTGAAGTTTAGGCTTCACTAGTGTAATAACTATTCTAACTAGCTAAAATAAATACAAAGTTACCTGTAAAATAAATATAAATCCTAAAATAGCTACAATGTAATTATTAATTACATTGTAGCTATCTTAGGGTTTATTTTACAGGTAAGTATTTAATTTTAAATAGGAATAATTTATTTAAGTATAGTGTAGTGTTAGGTGTAATTGTAACTTAGGTTAGTTTTTATTTTACAGGTTAATTTCTCTTTATTTTAACTAGGTAGCTATTAAAGTTAAAATAAATTGAAATTTGCCTGTAAAATAAAAATAAATCATAAGATAGCTACAATAAAATTATTATTTATATTGTAGCTATATTAGGGTTTATTTTAAAGGTAAGTATTTAGTTTTAAATAGGAATAATTAATTTAATAAGAGTTAAATTTATTTAGATGTATTTAATTAATATTTAAGTTAGGGGGGGTGTTAGGGTTAGGGTTAGACTTAGGTTTAGGGGTTAATAATTTTATTATAGTTGCGGCGGTGTAGTGGGGGCAGGATAGGGGTTAATAAATGTATTATAGGTGGTGACGGTGTAGGGGGGCAGATTAGGGGTTAATAAGTTTTATATAGGTGGCGGCGGGGTCCGGGAGCGGCGGTTTAGGGGTTAATACATTTATTATAGTTGCGGCGGTGTCCGGGAGCGGTGGTTTAGGGGTTAATAACTTTATTTAGTTGCGGCGGTGTAGGGGGGGACAGATTAGGGGTTAATATGTATAATGTAGCTTGCGGTGGGCTCCGGGAGTGGCGGTTTAGGGGGTAATAACTTTATTTAGTTGCAGCGGTGTAGGGAGGGACAGATTAGGGGTGTTTAGACTCGGGGTACATGTTAGGGTGTTAGGTGTAGACAGCTCCAATAGGAATCAATGGGATGTCGGGCAGCAGCGAACATGAACTTTCGCTATGGTCAGACTCCCATTGATTGAAAACCAGGTATGCTGGGCCGGAAAAGTACCGAGCGTACCTGCTAGTTTTTTGATAACTAGCAAAAGTAGTCAGATTGTGCCGAACTTGTGTGCGGAACAACTGGAGTGATGTAAGAATCGATCTGTGTCGGACTGAGTCCGGCGGATCGAAGCTTACGTCACAAAAATTCTACTTTTGCCGGTGTAAAGGACTTGATAACTTAGGCGAATCAGCCTCGCCACAAATACGCTGCGGAATTCCAGAGTATTTGAGGTTGACGGCTTGATAACTAGAGGCCTTTGTCCATCACATGTACTTAAAATGTGTTACAAAATAAGCTCCTTATTATTATTATTGTTATTATTATATTATTATTATTGCTATTATTATTATCATTATAATTATACTTAATTTATAAAGCGCCTACATAGAATATTGTTCTATTGAAATATATTCAATAGAAATTTTTTTCACCTTTTTCTATCTTTAATATTGAATGGACTAGTGTTTTCTCCCTCTGGACTAGAAGCATTTCTCTGCCAGGTGAACATCCAGTGTTCTGGGTGACACTCTCAAAATAAACTGGGCACACATCCCTGACACAGGCAGCCTTTCCTAGAGCAGACCAGGTACAAGATCCACTTGGGCTGCCCATATAAACAAACAATTTAAAAGCTGTTTTACAAGCTATACATATGAGGGTGCTGTAGTTAAATGCAATCTCATTAGAAAATGCCTAAGAAAACTGGAAATGTACTGCACTCACAGGCTGGACAGGTCTCTCTCTCTTATTAATAAAACGAGGATACAGGCACTTTTTCAACAAAAATGTTTTCTAGTTAGTTATATATTTAGATAAAGGCAAAATTCAGTTCTGGTATTCTTATCACAGTATGTGTAAAACACCCCTTCTAGCTATTCCTGGTCATCCAGTTTTCTAGAATTCTAAATTTAACCAAGTGTTGAAAGTGTCCTTAGGAAGCAAGGGTTAAAGGTCAAGGGAATATTCTTGGCAATTACTGTATAAGAAAAATAGCTTTTTTTTCATACGAGGAAACATGCACTGATGCACTTGATTAAAGAAGGAGTCTCTATAATACAAGGGTGGATCCCTGTTACAAAAGGCTTTGCTAGGTTAAGTAGTGTCAAAGCATATTATGCAGTACAGTGGCTGGAATTATATGTTCAGAAAAGACAAAGATAAAGTTCTCCTTCCAGAAGAGAATACATGTTTTTATATACATATATCTTGGTTTTTAATGTAGTCTGGGTTTATACTGGTTTTACACAATATTCACTCAGTTGAGGATGTCCAGGGACCCCCAAGCATAATATGTGAGTTTGATAGATCTTTCTCTTTATTATTATTTTTATTATTAGTACTATATTATGAATTATTATTATTAATAATAACAATAATAACTGATCTGTCAAAAGGTCTGCGAATACTGGCTGAATGAGGCTAAAACTGGGACAATATGGCCCCATTCCATGTCCAGCAGACTACCTCTGCTATGTGCTTCATATGTTTTTTTTTGGGGGGGGTTTCACATTTGTAGCCTTTCCCATCCTTAAAAAAAACAGTATTGTCTGCATTTCCTGTCATGTCTTTATTATTTGTACCCCCTGTATAGTTCTGCAAAATCGGTTGGCATATTACAGATAAACGACTAGATTACGAGTCTTGCGTTATGAGTAAAAAAGCAGCGTTAAGCCTCATAAATGAGTACAAAAGAATAAACTCCCAGGAGCGTAAACAAGATGACGTAATCCCAGTCCTTGTCTTTCATACAATCGTGAGTCTGTTCCTCTATGTGACTTTTAATGTATATCAAATAAATTCTTTACAATGTTTTAACTTATCTAAGGTGTTTGTGCATAGTGTTCTGCCTCAGTTCATACAACTAGTTATATAATTGTTCTTCACTGATATACTTGTTTACGCTCCTGGGAGTTTATTCTTTTGTACTCATTTATCCAGAGCAGACTGCACAGTGTGGATATCTTCATCACAGTTGTGGATATCCGTGTGCACAAGCTGCTTCACGCTGCATGGACGACAGCATTTAAACTCTGAAGTGAAATACAAGTTAACTAATACCATACCACTAACTCTCTTTCCTTAAGCCTCATAACGCTGCTTTTTTACTACCGCTGGTATTACGAGTCTTGCAGATTTAGGGACACCGCACACTTTTTCGGCCTTACCGCAAATCAACTTATGCAATTTGCGTATAGTCTTTTTTCAATGGGACTCACATAGCGCTGGTATTACGAGCTTGTCCTGGGAGGCCAAAAAGTGAATGTTCACCCTATAGTGTCAAGATTCGTACCACATTTTAAAGTCAGTAGTTATGAGTTTTACACTACAAAGCCGTAGCATAAAACTCATAACTAAAGTGCTAAAAAGTACACTAACACCCAAAAACTACCTATTAACCCTTAACCAAGGCCCTTCTGCATCGCAAACACTAAAATAAAAATATTAAGGCCCTAATCTGCTGCTCCGGACATCGCCGCCACTAGAATAAACATATTAACCCCTAAACCGCCGCACTCCCACCTCGCAAACACTAGTTAAATATTATTAACCCTTAATCTGCTGTCCCTAACATCGCTGCCACCTACCTACATTTATTAACCCCTAATCTGCCCCCCCAACCTCGCCGCCACTATATTAAATTTATTAACCCCTAAATCTAAGTCTAACCCTAACATCCCCTAACTTAAATATAATTAAAATAAATATAAATAAAACCTACTATTAATAATTAAATAATTCCTATTTAAAACTAAATACTTACTTATAAAATAAACCCTAAGCTAGCTACAATATAACTAATGTTACATTGTAGCTAGCTTAGGTTTTATTTTTATTTTACAGGCAAGTTTGATTTTATTTTAACTAGGTAGAATAGTTACTAAATAGTTATTAACTATTTAATAACTACCTAGCTAAAATAAATACAAATTGACCTGTAAAATAAAACCTAACCTAAGTTACACCTAACCTTACCCTACAATTAAATACAATTACCTAAAATAAATACAATTAACTAAATTCAATACAATTAGCTAAATTAACAACCCCCCCCCACTAAATTACAGAAAATAAAAAACAAATTACAAGATATTTAAACTAATTACAATAATAGCCCTATCAAAATAAAAAAAGCCCACCCAAAATAATAAAACACCTAGCCTAAACTAAATTACCAATAGCCCTTAAAAGGGCCTTTTGCAGGGCATTGCCCCAAAGAAATCGGCTCTTTATCTGTAAATTTTTTTTACAAACAACCCAACCAACAGTAAAACCCACCACCCACACAACCAACCCCCCAAATAAAACCCTAACTATAAAAACCTAAGCTCCCAATTGCCCTGAAAAGGGCATTTGGATGGGCATTGCCCTTAAAAGGGCATTTAGCTCTATTGCGGCCAAAGACCTAACCTAAAAATAAAACCCACCCAATATACCCTTAAAAAATCCTAACACTAACCCCCGAAGATTCACTTCCCGGGAGAAGTCTTCATCCAAGCGGCAAGATGTCCTCAATGAAGCCGGCAGAAGTGGTCCTCCAGACGTGCAGAAGTGGTTCTACAGATAGGCAGAAGTCTTCATCCAGACGGCATCTTCTATCTTCATCCATCCGGCGTGGAGCAGGTCCATCTTCAAGACATCCGACGGGGAGCATCCTCTTCTTCCAACGGACTAACGACGAATGAAGGTTCCTTTAAATGATGTCATCCAAGAGGGTGTCCCTTAGATTCCGATTGGCTGATAGAATTCTATCAGCCAAATGGAAATAAGGTTGAAAAAATCCTATTGGCTGATTGGAACAGCCAATAGAATGCGAGCTCAATCCTATTGGCTGATTGGATCAGCCAATAGGATTGAATTTCAATCCTATTGGCTGATCCAATCAGCCAATAGGATTTTTTCAACCTTAATTCCGACTTCTGTCCATCTGTTAAGGGCAATGCCCATCCAAATGCCCTTTTCAGGGCAATGGGGAGCTTAGGTTTTTATAATTAGAGTTCTATTTGGGGGGTTGGTTGTGTGGGTGGTGGGTTTTACTGTTGGGGGGGTTGTTTGTAATTTTTTTTACAGGTAAAGAGCTGATTTCTTTGGGGCAATGCCCCGCAAAAGGACCTTTTAAGGGCTATTGGTAGTTTAGTTTAGGCTAGGGTTTTTTATTTGGGGGGGGGGGGGCTTTTTATAATTTGATAGGGCTATTAGATTAGGTGTAATTACTTTAAAGATCTTGTAATTTGTTTTTTATTTTCTGTAATTTAGTGTGCTTTTTTTTTGTAATTTAGCTAATTTTATTTAATTTAGGTAATTTTAATTAATTTAGGTAATTTATTTAATTGTAAGGTTAGGTTAGGTGTTAGTGTAACTTAGGTTAGGTTTTATTTTACAGATAAATTTGTATTTATTTTTGCTAGGTAGTTATTAAATAGTTAATAACTACCTAGTTAAAATAAATACAAACTTGCCTGTAAAATAAAAATAAACCCTAAGCTAGCTACAATATTAATATTAGTTATATTGTAGCTAACTAACGCCTAGATTTAGAGTTCTGCGTTAGCCGTCAAAACCAGCGTTAGGGGGTCCTAACGCTGGTTTTGGCCGCCCGCTGGTATTTAGAGTCAGTCAGGAAAGGGTCTAACGCTCACTTTCCAACCGTGACTTTTCCATACCGCAGATCCCCCTACGCCATTTGTGTATCCTATCTTTTCAATGGGATCTTTCTAATGCCAGTATTTAGAGTCTTGGCTGAAGTGAGCGTTAGAAATCTAACGACAAGACTCCCGCCGCAGAGAAAAGCCAGGAGTTAAGAGCTTTCTGGGCTAACGCCGGTTCATAAAGCTCTTAACTACTGTGCTCTAAAGTACACTAACACCCATAAACTACCTATGTACCCCTAAACCGAGGTCCCCCCACATCGCCGCCACTCTATTAATTTTTTTTAACCCCTAATCTGCCAACCGCACACCGCCGCCACCTACATTATCCCTATGTAAAACAGAATGGAACACAGAGCGCAACCCACTCTAAGTGTAAAATCATTTATTAACTCCAACAATTAAAAACGTGTAAATCGCACGTACAGTGTAACAGAATAGAAATGCACAATTCAACAAGTCCCAGATTATATCACCGGATGTAAGGGGTGTGTTGTCCGTCACCTCGTAGCTTGAAATCCCCAAACGGCTTCCAGAACGCCATGGATGAATTCAGCCTGTGAAGAGGGATACTCCGAGCAACACTGGTGATTGGAAAGCTGAGAGAAGTTGCTAGTGCCGTCTCGACGCGTTTCCTCAGGCTATGACCTGACTTTTTCAAGAGGATCTATGGAGTTACGTCACTGAAGTCTTTTTAAACAGCCCCGGTAAGGCGCGCCTCTCAAAGGAGCCGTCTTATTGGTTATGACTCATCAATGACGCTAGGGCAAGTCTAGCGCATACAATCTGTCAAAATGTCCTTTCTGAATGAGCTATGGATACGTAAAAAGCAATGCATCAATATAAAATGACAATTTCTTGTAAACGATATAAGTATTTAAGAAATAGCTAGCCATATTTCCAATTACATTTGATGCAGTTGCATAAACAAGTTAAAAACATATTCTTAAATTACAAAATCATAATCTAACATTTGTCATTGTGTAATACGCTAAAGAAAGACGACAAAAAACTAATTTATAAACTGACATTAACACAATGACAAATGTTAGATTATGATTTTGTAATTTAAGAATATGTTTTTAACTTGTTTATGCAACTGCATCAAATGTAATTGGAAATATGGCTAGCTATTTCTTAAATACTTATATCGTTTACAAGAAATTGTCATTTTGTATTGATGCATTGCTTTTTACGTATCCATAGCTCATTCAGAAAGGACACTTTGACAGATTGTATGCGTTAGACTTGCCCTAGCGTCATTGATGAGTCATAACCAATAAGACGGCTCCTTTGAAAGGCGCGCCTTACCGGGGCTGTTTAAAAAGACTTCAGTGACATAACTCCATAGATCCTCTTGAAAAAGCCAGGTCGTAGCCTGAGGAAACGCGTCAAGGCGGCACTAGCAACTTCTCTCAGCTTTCCAATCACCGGTGTTGCTCGGAGTACCCCTTTTCACAGGCTGAATTCATCCATGGCGTTCCGGAAGCCGTTTTGGGGATTTCAAGCTATGAGGTGACGGACAACACACCCCTGACATCCGGTGATATAATCTGGGACTTGTTGAATTGTGTATTTCTATTCTGTTACACTGTACGTGCGATTTACACGTTTTTAATTGTTGGAGTAAATAAATGATTTTACACTTAGAGTGGGTTGCGCTCTGTGTTCCATTCTGTTTTTCAGCCACTTCCTAAACCAGGACCGCAGCCCTATGTCAATACTTGGAGCGGCACCCACCCTTCACAGCAACTTTAGGAAGTATTGTTATTCCCGATATATTTTTTGTATACACTTTTATATTTATTTTTTACATGATTCTATGTATTGTAATCTGTATACATTGATACGCATAGGTTGCTCAGTTATTCCCTATATAGAACAATTACTCTTTTCATATATGGAGCATTGATTTTTTGCCATTTATGTGGCGCATAGGAGCTTGATATTCTAATTTGTTCTATTTAGTATCAAGATAGTTTATTTTCCTCTCCTGTCTTTCATGTTATATTTAGTTTGATATACCATATTATAATATATTGGTTTGTTCTAAATAGGGTATTTTCCATCAAGTAAAACATATGTCTTCAAATGGAGATTCTATTGGACTAAAATGAGTCAAGGCGCTTCAAACAGACATTAAACTCATAACATGTATAGGGTTGCCACCTCGGCCATGTTTTCCTGGACACTTATGAGTTACACATGCTGCAGGGTGTGCAGGGAGGAACATGAGAAGTGCTGTTCAGGATCGCTATTCATGTGCTGTCCAGGGCCGCGATCCGATATAAATCGTTGACTGCAAAAGCCGGTGACGCCAAATATTGCGCTGGTTTGGTATCCTATATACAGCGTAACATAGAAGTTACACTTGTATATTTCTGCCTTCGGCCGTAGTTTTTTGGCCCATATACAGGTATACCAAACCAGCGCAGTTTGGTATTCAATATACAGCGTAAGGACTTACGTGGTGAAAATGGAGAAATCTTACTCCATTTTCACCTCACCACAAATTGCAGGCGTAGTAAGCCTTACGCTGAGTATTGGAGCCCCGTAGCTCCCTAAACAAAATTTGAAAGAGGGACACCCCCACACTGTTGTCAGTCTGCCGCGGCACACTGGTTGAAAAACACTGCTCTAACCCACCCAATCCCCCCTTAAAAAAACCTAAGTCTAAATCCCAAGTGCTCCTTACCTGTCGTGAAGACCGGCGGAGAAGGTCCTGTTCCAGGCGGAGAAGTCTTCTTCCAGGCGGCGACCTCTTCTTCTTCCAGTATCCAGCTAGCGCGGAGCAGAGGAGTTGAAGACCGATGACCGCGGAGCTGAAGACCGTCCATCTGGAACTGAAGACCGGCGATGCTGGAACTGAAGATTGGCGATGCTGGAACTGAAGACCGGAGCCCGGAGCGTGAAGGATCCTCTTCATACGATTGCCGCCGTACACTGAATAGGAATTCAAGGTACACAATTAAAAATGGTGTCCCTTGAATTCCTATTAGCTGATTTGAGCCTTCAAATTCAAATCAGCCAATCAGATGCAAGCTCCTTTAATTTTATTGGCTGATTTGAATAGCCAATAGAATAAGAGTGACTGTAATTCTATTGGCTGATTAGAATAGCCAATAGAATTACAGTAGCTCTTATTCTATTTGCTATTCAAATCAGCCAATAGAATTAAAGTAGCTCGCATCCGATTGGCTGATTTGAATTTGAAGGCTCATATCAGCCAATAGGAATTCAAGGGACGGCATTTTTAATCGCGTACCTTGAATTCCTATTCAGTGTACGGCGGCGATCGTATGAAGAGGATCCTCCAGGCTCCGGCTCCGGTCTTCAGTTCCAGCGTCGCCGATCTTCAGTTCCAGCATCGCTGGTCTTCAGTTCCAGATGGACGGTCTTCAGCTCCACGGTCATTGGTCTTCAACTCCTCTGCTCCGTGCCGGCTGGATCCTGGAAGAAGAAGAGGTCACCGCCTGGAAGAAGACTTCTCCGCCTGGAACAGGACCTTCTCCGCCGGTCTTCAGGACAGGTAATGAGCACTTGGGGGTTAGACTTAGGTTTTTTTAAGGGGGATTGGGAGTAGGGGTATGTGGGTGGTGGGTTGTAATGGGGGGCTTGTTCTTTTTTTTACAGGTAAAAGAGCTGATTACTTTGGGGCAATGCCCCACAAAAGGCCCTTTGAAGGGCTGGTAATAGAGCTGATTACTTTTGTAATTTAGATTAGGGTAGGGAATTTTTTTTATTTTGGGGGGCTTTGTTATTTTATTAGGGGGCTTAGAATAGGTGTAATTAGCTTAAAATTCTTGTAATCTTTTTTTTTTTTGTAATTTAGTCGTTTTTTTTTTTTGTAATTTAGTTTAGTGTATTTAATTGTATTTTTGTTTAGATATTTGTAGTTTATTTAATTTATTGATAGTGTAGGTATATTTGTAACTTAGGTTAGGATTTATTTTACAGGTAAATTGGTAATTATTTTAACTAGGTAGCTATTAAATAGTTATTAACTATTTAATAGCTATTGTACCTAGTTAAAATAAATACCAAGTTACCTGTAAAATAAATATAAACCCTAAAATAGCTACAATGTAATTATTAATTATATTGTAGCTATCTTAGGGTTTATTTTATAGGTAAGTATTTAGTTTTAAATAGGAATAATTTAGTTAATATTATTAAAATTATTTAGATTTATTTTAATAATAATTAATTTAGGGGTGTTAGAGTTAGATAGGGTTAATATAGTTAATATCTATATATATAATATAATAACTATATTAACTTTATTAACCTCTTTATTAATTAGGGTTAATATAGTTAATATAGGTGGCGGCGGTGTAGGGGGGTCAGATTAGGGGTTAATATATTTAATATAGGTGGCGGCGGTGTAGGGGGATTAGATTAGGGGTTAATATATTTAATATAGGTGGCGGCGGTGTAGGGGGATTAGATTACAGGTAAAAGAGCTGACTACTTTGTGACAATGCCCCGCAAAAGGCCCTTTTAAGGGCTGGTAATAGAGCTGGTTACTTTGGGGCAATGCCACGCAAAAAGCCCTTTTCAGGGCTATTTGTAGGGTTAGACATAGGTTTAGTGGTAGGGACATTTTAGTATTTTAGGGGTTAATAAATTTAATATAGGTGGCGGCGGTATAGGGGGATTAGATTAGGGGTTAATAATTTTAATATAGGTGGCTGCGGTGTAAGGGGGTCAGATTAGGGGGTAGTACATATAATATAGGTGGCGGCGGTGTAGGGGGCTCACATTAGGGGTTAATATGGTTTAAATAGGTGGCGGCGGTGTAGGGGGCTCACATTAGGGGTTAATATGGTTTAAATAGGTGGCGGCGGTGTAGGGGGATCATATTAGGGGGTAATATAGTTTAAATAGGTGGCGGCGGTATAGGGGATCATATTAGGGGGTAATACAGTTTAAATAGGTGGTGGCGGTGTAGGGGGCTCACATTAGGGTGTAAAACATTTAATTTAGCTGGCCGCGGTGTAGGGGGATCATATAAGGGGGTAATATAGTTAATGTAGCTGGCGGCGGGGTCTGGGAGCGGCGGTTTAGGGGTTAATATTTTTATTATTAGGAGTGAGAGGGGGGGTTGCGGATAGAGGGGTATACGTGTCGGGCTATGTTTGGGAGGCGTTTTAGACAGTAACGGGTGATTTTATAACTTAGTCAGTTTTAAAGTGCCGTAAGAAATGTGTACTTACGCAGATTTGTGGACATCGCTAGTTTGTCAGACTTATGGCACTTTAGCATCTGATGGCGCCGTATATAAGATAGGTCGAGTTGCGAGCTGAAACTATGGGCGGCGCAGGTTTCCACGCTTGCACCGAAACCTGCGCCGTATATCGGATCGCGCCCCAGGTGGGCAATGCATGTTCCCCTCTGCACACCCTGCAACATGTGTAACTCCTAAGTGTCCAGGAAAACATGGCTGGTGTGGCAACTCTAAACATGTATCAGCTAGAATTGCAAAGGCAATGTTTTCAGATCATTTAACACTGTCATTTGTTACAAGGTTCGGTAAAACAAGAGCAGTTCAGGTATACTCCTCTTGAAAAGACTGGTGGAGTCAATGGGCGCAAACACATATATGGCGCAGGTTTCGACGCAAGCGTGGGAACCTGCGCCGGCCGTAATTTCACCTTGCACATCAGGGTATTACATATACTGCGCCGTTAGATGCTAAACTGGCGTAAGTAGGACAAACTGGCGATCTTCTGAAATGTGCGCAAATACACATTTCAGTCGTCGTAAGTAACTTACGTCAGTATTTTGTCCACGGAAAGTGTCAATAAAGAGAAGTTTTATGCAAATTAGGTTAACACGTAATTACGCTATTCAATATTCATATATAAACCCATGTGTTTTAAGGCTGCAGGTGAGAGGTTGTGCTGTTTGTGATTGGTTTGACAAACTTGCAGGGGCAGGAATAATAAATGCTTAGAAGAGGTTTAACTGTTTGAGATTTGATATGTATGTGATTGCGCATGCGTTTGTGAGGCCTTCAGGGAGTTACGTTGCTTTTTTAGTCAGTGCAAGGGTTACTGCGCCTGCAATTTGTGGCGAGATAAGAATGGAGTAGATTCTCTGAATTCTGAGCGCGTAAGTCCTTACGCTGTATAATGAATACCAAATTGCGCGGCTGTTCTTTGTTAGTCTAGGGGTAAAAAAATACGTCCGAAGGATGAAATATACGCGTGTAACTTGTATGCTACACCGTATATGTAAGACCAAAATTGCGTAAAATCTGGCGGCGGAGGATTTTGCGGGCGACGCTGCATATGTAATGGAGGCCAATATTTCTGTCCTTCTTTACTATTGTCAATTAGGTACGGGTGTAAAAAAGCTTGTGATCTGACATAGGCAATCATTGTGTAAAATGTTACAAGCTCAGTTAAATTTCACCATACTAACTGTAAGTAAAACGGAGGCACTACAGCTTCTTTGGGAGGAGTGGAACAAGCATAATATTCAGACGTATTAACATCAAAAGTGGGCAAAATAAATAATTAAAGTATACTGCAATATTGTTTAGTTGTCCCTAATTAAAGATTTTATAGCAAGATAAAATATAGAGCTTAATTGCCATTCAACACTGATCTATCTATCTATCTATCTATCTATCTATCTATCTATCTATCTATCTATCATCTATCTATCTATCTATCTATCTATCTATCTATCTATCTATCTATCTATCTATCTATGTTAATAAGTGACACTCAGTATGATGAAATTACTCCATTAACCCCTTCAATGCTGAGACATTTTCATCCCTGTGCTAAAACTGTTTAAAGATGTTAGAGCTTTCTATTTAAATATCCAAAATGGTAGTTAATTACAGTAATTAGCTGTTGTTAATATGAAAGTGTCCCTTCAAGTCCTTATTATATAAAAGACCATCAACCCAGGTTAATATTTATAAAATTGATTATCATATGTTGGATAAAATCAAGGATGAAACCTTATTCTGTCTGAATCAGAAAAGCATGTGAGTGGAGTCAGTGTGGGTTGGGGCGGGGTCACGTATTGTGTAGACTGAGCTAGGCTATCTGTGTGCAACTAGATGGTTCAAAATGTATTTGTTTTGTCTGGGGGTGGGGCTAGGAAGGAATAAAAGGCTGCAGGGAGGAATTATTTTCTTCCTACTTTCATTCATTTCATTTTTATTTATTTAATTCACCTCTTTTTAGATTTAGGGTATAATCTTAAGGACATTTTTTGCAGTTTAATTTTTTTTGTTACAAATAACTAATTTACATACATTTTTTAAAGTATGTAAAATCAGCTTACATATGTTTATGATATTTATGTTTTCACAAGGAAAATGACACAATCATAGAACATAAAGCAATTTAATTAAGCATGATATTCTTTTAATGATGTACATTTGGCTTAAGTATTAATAAATTATGAAAACATGTAGAGTTGTGCAGTAGCATATGGTACAAATACAATGGGGTACATTTAAAAAGGGCCAAATGGTCCTTGTTCCCCTTGTTTCTGCACGAGCCTTCAGGCTTGTCGGAAACAGCAGTTATGAAGCAGCCGTCTAAAGACTGCTGCTCCATAACTGGTCCACTGCCTCTGAGGCTGCGTTCTTTAATCCGCCCGATCCTATACGATCGTGCTGATTGACACCCCCTGCTAGCAGACGATTGGCCGTGAATGAGCAGGGGGGCAGCATTGCACAAGCAGTTCAAAAGAACTGCTTGTGCAATGATAAATGCCATCAGTGTATGCTACATCGTATCATGTCCGCTCATACTTTAATAAATCGGTCCCAAAGTCTAAACTCTGGTCTACCATTCTATATTCTGCAAATCAAGCTACCCAAAACTGGTGGTTAGGGATAACATTGAAAATGTATAACCCCTTATTCTTCACTACAGGTTCATCCTGAACTCCTACTATTCTGCCCTTAATCTTTATAAGCAACAATATTTTTCTAATCTCATCTCTACTCTTTCCTCTAACCCTAAACGTCTGTTCTCCACGTTCAACACTCTTCTCCGCCCACCCCCACCTCCTAACACAACCTCTCTCTCAGCTCAAGATTTTGCAAGCCATTTCAACAACAAAATTGACTCCATCGGAAGTGAAATCAGCTCTCAACATACTTCCAATCTCCCACCCCCTCAAAAGCTCACGATCACCCAAAACCCAAATATCCAAAAATGCAGCTCTTTTGCCCCCGTTAATGAGGATGAAGTTTCTGCCCTTATACTGTCCTCCCACCTAACTACCTGTCCCCTCGACCCCATCCCCTCACAGCTACTACCCTCCCTCTCTTCTACCCTCACCCCCATACTTACACACATTTTCAACCTCTCCCTCAGCACTGGTATATTTCCCTCATCTCTAAAACATGCACTGGTCACACCTATCCTCAAAAAACCTTCCCTTGATCCAACCTCCCCTTCCAAATACCACCCTATTTCCCTACTCCCTCTTGCCTCAAAGCTCCTCGAAAAGCTAGTTTGCGCACGTCTATCCCATTTCCTTACACTAAACTCTCTTCTTGACCCACTGCAATCTGGATTTCGTTCCCATCACTCTACAGAGACAGCAATTGTCAAGGTTACCAATGACCTACTTACAGCAAAATCCAAAGGCCACTTCTCTCTGCTTATCCTCCTTGACCTGTCTGCAGCCTTTGACACTGTTGACCACCCTCTTCTGCTCCAAACCCTCCAATCCTTCGGCATCTGTGACACAGCTCTCTCGTGGTTCTCTTCCTATCTGACTAACCGTACATTTAGTGTAGCCTTCTCTGGAGCATCCTCTGCCCCGTTACCACTTTCTGTTGGGGTACCTCAAGGCTCTGTCCTTGGTCCCCTTCTCTTTTCAATCTACACGTCGTCACTAGGTTCCTTAATAAAGTCCCATGGGTTTCAATACCATTTGTATGCTGATGACACCCAAATCTACCTCTCTGCACCAGACCTACCTCCTTCCTTACTAACCCGTGTCACTAACTGTCTTTCTCACATCTCATCTTGGATGTCCTCTCACTACCTTAAGCTAAATCTCTCCAAAACGGAACTCTTTATTTTTCCCCCTTCTTCCAATGTCTCCACCCCCAAAATTTATATAACTGTTGATAATTCCATCATTACCCCTACCCCGCACGCCCGATGTCTTGGGGTCACACTTGACTCAGATCTTTCCTTCACTCCTCACAGTCAGTCCTTGGCTAAAGCCTGCCGCTTCCACCTTAAAAACATTGCTAAAATTAGACATTTCCTTACACAAGATACAACCAAGATTTTAAGCCACTCTCTCATCCTTTCCTGCCTCGACTACTGCAATTCCGTCCTCTCTGGTCTACCTAGCTGCCGCATAGCTCCTTTACAATCCATTATGAATGCCTCTGCCAGGCTCATCTTCCTTACTCGTCGCTCTTCATCTGCTGCACCTCTCTGCCAATCCCTTCACTGGCTTCCTCTTGCCTCTAGGATTAAACATAAAATCCTCACCCTGACATATAAAGCTCTCAACTGCACTGCCCCCCCTACCTCTCAGAACTTGTCTTTAGATACTCTCCCTCCCGTCCCCTTCGATCAGCTCAGGATCACCACTTCTCCTCCTCTCTTGTTACTTCCTCACATTTACGTTTACAGGACTTCTCCCGACTGGCCCCCATCTTGTGGAATTCCCTGCCTCGCTCCATAAGACTCTCCCCTAGTTTTAACCGCTTCAAGCACTCCCTAAAAACTCTACTATTCAGGGATGCATACAACCAACACTAACCTTTCCTAACGCCATTGCTTTCCCCTTGAACCCCTTAGATTGTAAGCCTATGGGCCCAGCTGTTTACAGATCACTTCATAAGAGCCGACTACAACAGTGAAACTCTCGGCAGGGCCCTCTACCCACTTGACCCCAACAAAAGCTATCCTGTACACTGACTATGTTTACAGCACTGCAGAATCTGTTGGCGCTCTACAAATACCTGATAATAATAATAATAATATATGTTTTTTAGTTAGAATACAAATTGCCACTGGGGACAAATGAAGCATTAAACAGTCTTAGCAACCTTACGGCTAGATTTAGAGTTTTGTCGGTAAGGACCCGCGTAGCTAACGCTGGCTTTTTCTGGCTGCACCATAAAAATAACTCTGGTATTGAGAGTCCACAGAATGTCAGCGTTAGGCTCCAAAAAAGGAGTGTAGAGCATATTTAACGCAACTGCAGCTCTCGATACCAGAGTTGCTTACGGACGCGGCCAGCCTCAAAAACGTGCTTGTGCACGATTCCCCCATAGGAAACAATGGGGCTGTTTGAGCTGAAAAAAAACCTAACACCTGCAAAAAAGCCGCGTTCAGCTCCTAACGCAGCCCCATTGTTTGCTATGGGGAAACACTTCCTACGTCTGCACCTATCACTTTAACATGTACCCCGAGTCTAAACACCCCTAACCTTACACTTATTAACCCCTAATCTGCCGCCCCCGCTATCGCTGACCCCTGCATATTATTATTAACCCCTAATCTGCCGCTCCTTAAACCGCCGCTACTTACATTATCCCTATGTACCCCTAATCTGCTGCCCTAACATCGCCGACCCCTATATTATGTTTATTAACCCCTAATCTGCCCCCCACAACGTCGCCTCCACCTGCCTACACTTATTAACCCCTAATCTGCCGACCGGACCGCACCGCTATTATTATAAAGTTATTAACCCCTAATCCGCCTCACTAACCCTATAATAAATAGTATTAACCCCTAATCTGCCCTCCCTAACATCGCCGACACCTAACTTCAATTATTAACCCCTAATCTGCCGACTGGAGCTCACCGCTATTCTAATAAATGTATTAACCCCTAAAGCTAAGTCTAACCCTAACACTAACACCCCCCTAAATTAAATATAATTTTAATCTAACAAAATTAATTAACTCTTATTAAATAAATTATTCCTATTTAAAGATAAATACTTACCTGTAAAATAAATCCTAATATAGCTACAATATAAATTATAATTATATTATAGCTATTTTAGGATTAATATTTATTTTACAGGTAACTTTGTATTTATTTTAACCAGGTACAATAGCTATTAAATAGTTAAGAACTATTTAATAGCTAAAATAGTTAAAATAATTACAAAATTACCTGTAAAATAAATCCTAACCTAAGTTACAATTAAACTTACACTATCAATAAATTAATTAAATAAAATACCTATAATTATCTACAATTAAACCTAACACTACACTATCAATAAATAAATTAAATACAATACCTACAAATAACTACAATGAAATAAACTATCTAAAGTACAAAAAATAAAAAAGAACTAAGTTACAAAAAATAAAAAAATATTTACAAACATAAGAAAAATATTACAACAATTTTAAACTAATTACACCTACTCTAAGCCCCCTAATAAAATAACAAAGCCCCCCAAAATAAAAAAAATGCCCTACCCTATTCTAAATTACTAAAGTTCAAAGCTCTTTTACCTTACTAGCCCTGAACAGGGCCCTTTGCGGGGCATGCCCCAAGAAGTTCAGCTCTTTTGCCTGTAAAAAAAAACATACAATACCCCCCCCAACCAGCCACATACCCCTAATCTAACCCAAACCCCCCTTAAATAAACCTAACACTAAGCCCCTGAAGATCTTCCTACCTTATCTTCACCATACCAGGTTCACCGATCGATCCAGAAGAGCTCCTCCGATGTCCTGATCCAAGCCCAAGCGGGGGGCTGAAGAGGTCCATGATCCGGCTGAAGTCATCATCCAAGCGGGAGCTGAAGAGGTCCATGATCCGGATGAAGTCTTCTATCAACGGCATCTTCAATCTTCTTTCTTCGGGAGCCATCATCTTCCATCTGACGCGGAACATCCTCTTCTCCCGACGCCTACTAGCCGAATGACGGTTCCTTTAAATGACGTCATCCAAGATGGCGTCCCTCGAATTCCGATTGGCTGATAGGATTCTATCAGCCAATCGGAATTAAGGTAGGAATATTCTGATTGGCTGATGGAATCAGCCAATCAGAATCAAGTTCAATCCGATTGGCTGATCCAATCAATAGTTTATGGGTGTTAGTGTACTTTAGAGTACAGTAGTTAAGAGCTTTATGAACCGGCTGGAGTTTTGTCGTTAGATTTCTAACGCTCACTTCAGACACGACTCTAAATACCGGAGTTAGAAAAATCCCATTGAAAAGATAGGATACGCAATTGACGTAAGGGGATCTGCGGTATGGAAAAGTCGCGGCTGAAAAGTGAGCGTTAGACCCTTTTTTTAATGACTCCAAATACCGGAGGTAGCCTAAAACCAGCGTTAGGAGCCTCTAACGCTGGTTTTCACGGCTACCGCCAAACTCCAAATCTAGGCCTTAGTAACTATTTTATTTGTTTGTTGTTATTTATTGCATTTGTCTAAAATCAATTAACAATTGATCCCTTTAATAAATAAATGAATGGATGAATGCATGAATGCATGCAACAGCAAGACAGTATGTGTGACTGACCTATCTGACTGTGATTTCTTGTAGTGTGACCATCCACTGTCCAATCACTGACACTGCTAACAGCCATCTAGCAATCAATACTGCAGCAGGTCCTAATCTGCTAACCTGCCAATATCTATATTCAAGCAGTTGTAGCTGCTAAAGTTCTTGAACTACTTTAATGATGGTATGGAAACTGTACTAATTCTGATCGCAAAGCTCTGCAACGGGTAGTTAAAACCGCCCAGTATATTATAGGTGCTCAGTTACCTTCCATCGAAGATCTTCAAAGCAGACGTAGCCTTTTAAAGGCCTATCGAATTATTCATGATCCCTTTCATGTTAGCAACAGACTATTTACCCTTTTACCATCTGGGAGATGTTACAGAAGTTTAAAAGGAAAAACTGCTAGGTTTCGGAAATAGTTTCTTTCCAAGAGCCATTACCCTGTTAAATAATAACTTTTAAAAAATCTCTCTTATGCTCATAGTTTTTTTATCTTTTTATCCTTCTCATGGTTAGATTTTTTTTTTTATTTTATAATGAAGAAAGTGCTAAATTAATGGTTTTAATGTAATCTATTGATTATCCTGTTAATGGTCCTTTTTCACTTCACCTTTTATTCACATAACACATATAATACAAAATACACATATGATTTATATAAAACACTCACGATTCACATTATATACATAATGCAAATATACACATATGTGTGCAAGATGACCAATTTTTTATATTGTATTTTTTTTACACATATATATATACTCCTTTGTATGGAACTGATTTTTTTTGCACTTGCACTTTATTACACTCGCATTGTATTTATTTTTTGCGGTATAGAAATTTTTTGCACAAGTCACTTGAATTTTTGCTATCTGGTTAGATTTTCAATTATAATTTCATTGTCTCTGTTTTCTTACATTGTACAATGACAATAAAATGAATCTTATCTAAGAGCTTGTGAGCCAGTGCTGGACTTTATTTTTGTGAATATAAGCATATACATATACAGTATACTACAGAAGTGAGTACACCCCTGGGCAATATCACTTAAATATCAAATTATTCAAAATTGTATCACCTCTCAATAATTGTTTTTATTTCTAAGTTGACAAGTAAAGAATTTCCTATTATAAACAATCAAAAACAAATGCTTTAGAAAAATTATACTGAAATTACAGGCCCCAAAGTAGAAACTTAATGCAACAAAAGTGAATACACCTGTGGTCACTGACACACTCGTTAGATCACTGAAACAAAATTGAGTACACCTATGGTTTCCAATTAGCCTAATTGCATGAGCATAGTTACCAGGACAGTCTAATTTTTTGACCAATGGGCTGTGTCTATCTGCAAGTTTGCATCATGTCTCCACATGGAAAAGAATTGCCAGAGGAATTGGAAAATCTGATTGTGAGACTTCATAAAGATGGAAAAGGATACAGGAAGATTGGTGACCAACTAAAAATCAGTTAAAACGCAGTTGCAGCAGTAATCAGGAGGTATAGATCAATACACAGTGCCAAAAATCAGAGCCGCAGTGGCTGTCCTCCTAAAATGACGCCACAGACAGTGCGCTACTTGCACAATCTAGCTCTAAAAAACAGGCAACAGGCAAGACCCCTACGATAAGCCTGAAACTTTTGGCGCTGCATAGAACGATGAAGGCAATCCTGAATCTGCACCCACGTGGAACGGAGTTGCCGGAGATGCTCCTCCAGAGCCAGAATACCCTGAAACATGAATGAATCGGGCAACAAGGATGGTTGAAACCCATAATTCGCCATGAACAGGGATAACTTGGAGGAAGCATTAATAGCTCTGTTATGAGCAAACTCTGCCCAAGGTAACAGTTCAGACCAATTATTGTGGTGATCTGAGACATAGCAACGGAGGAACTGTTCCAGAGCTTGATTAGACCGTTCCGCAGCCCCATTGGATTGAGGGTGATATGCAGAGGAGAAGGAAACCTGGATCCCCATTTGAGCACAAAAGGAACGCTAAAATCTGGAGACAAACTGGCTACCCCGGTCCGACACTATCTCCTTGGGTAACCCATGTAAATAGAAGACCTCCCAGGCAAAAATTGAAGCAAGCTCCTGAGCGGTAGGCAGCTTCGTCAAGGGAATGCAATATGACATTTTAGAAAAACAGTCAACCACCATAAGGATAACAGTATTGCCATTGGAAACAGGGAGCTCGGCAATGAAGTCCATGGAAAGATGTGTTCAAGGATGCTCACCATTAGCAATAGGTTGAAGAAGACCCACAGGAAGACATTGAGGAGTCTTATTCTGTGCACAAATTGAGCAGGAGGCAACATGCGCAGCAACATCAGAATGAAGACCTGGCCACCAGAATTGTCGAGTGACAGACCAAATCATTTGGTTCTTGCCTGGGTGACCTGCGGCTTTAGGATAGTGGTAAGTGTGCAAAAGTTTAGTTTGAAGATTCTCAAGAACAAAACACGTACCACTAGGTTTCTCAGGAGGTGCATTGATTTGTGCAGCCAGGATTGCCTCCCCCAAGGGAGAAGTCAAATTAGTACGTATGGTAGCCAAAATATGGTCAGGAGGTATAACTGGAGTAGGTACAGACTCCTCCTTGGACAGAGGTGAAAATTGTTGAGAGAGGGCATCAGCCATAACATTCTTACTACCAGGCAGGTAAGAGACCACATAATTAAACTGAGACAAAAATAGCGCCCATCTGGCCTGTCGGGGTGACAAACGTTTTGCTTCAGATAGATAAGTTAAATTCTTGTGGTCAGTAAGAATGAGCACTGGTACGCTAGTACCCTTGAGAAGATGCCTCCATTCCTTGAGTGCCAAAATTATGGCCAGTAATTCCCTTTCATTAATTTCATAATTGCACTTCGCTGGAGACAATTTCTTAGAAAAGAAACCGCACGGATGCAAGGAACCGTCAGGTGTAGGACATTGAGACAAGAGGGCACCTACTCCAGTCTCAGACGCATAGACCTCAAGAACTAAAGGCAGGACAGGGTTAGGATGAGCCAGAACTGGAGTGACAGCAAATGCAGTCTTAAGACTATCAAAGGCCTTAATGGTAGTAGGTGACCAATGGAGTGGATCATTCTCTTTACAGGTCATGTCTGTGATAGGTTTTACCAAGGAATAAAAGTTTTTAATAAACTTTCTATAGTAATTGGCGAACCCCAAAAAAGTTGAATAGACTGAAGACCAACTGGGCAAGGCCACTGCAGAACTGCAGACAACATGTCAGGATCTATGGAGAACCCTGCACTCGAGATAACATAACCTAGGAAGGTTACTTGAGTCTGATGGAACTCACATTTCTCGAGTTTACAAAAAAAGCCATTCTCACGTAGTCTCTGAAGAACCCGTGTAACATCAGAACGATGAGCCTCAAGTGTGGGTGAGTGTATGAGGATGTCGTCTAAATACACCACAACACACTGTTGCAACATATCTCATAGGATATCATTAATAAATTCCTTGAAAACAGCAGGAGCATTACATAGGCCAAAGGGCATTACAAGATACTCATAATGCCCGCTCCTGGTGTTAAATGCTGTTTTCCATTCGTGGCCCTCCTTGATCCTAACGAGATTGTACGCTCCTCTCAAATCAAGTTTAGAAAAGACTGTAGCTCCCTTGAGGTGGTCAAAGAGTTCCATAATGAGCAGAGTAAGGTAAGCATTCTTAATGGTAAGACGATTAAGACCCCTATAATAGATGCATGGTCTTAACTCGCCACCCTTTTTTTCACAAAGAAGAAGCCAGCTCCTGCAGGAGAGCAGGATTTGCGGATACCACAACAAAATTTCGGATCTGCGCCAGTCCAGACTGGGATTGTGCTTTTGGAGCCAGGGATAACCTAGAACATCTGGAAAGTGCAGAGAATTTATCACCTGGAACTGGAGGGTTTCAAAATGGAGAGCCCCAACAGCCATGGATAACGGAGTGGTTTTGTGAGTAACAAGTGCGGGCTAAAGGGGCCTGCCATCAATGGCCTCAATAGCAAGCGGAACGGACCGAGGCAAAACAGGAATGGAGTGCTTTGATACAAAAGCACTATCAATGAAATAGCCCGCAGCACCGGAGTCAACAAGAGCCTGGGTGACTATGGAGGAGTCAACCCAGGAAAGGACAACCGTGACCAAAGGTTTCTCCTTTAGTGGTTCCGGGGATGAGGATAAACCACCCAAGGTCTGCCCCCAACAGGACCTTAGGTGTGAGCATTTTTCTGGCCATGTAGGACAAGACTTCAAAAGGTGGCCCTGTAGCCCAAAATAGAGGCAGAGCCCCTCCCTCCTCCTAAAGGCCTTCTCCGCCACGGAGAGACGCGTGAATCCCATCTGCATCGGCTCAACAGTACCTGGTGATTCGGGACCAGGAGGCATGGGAGGAGAGAGAGGCATGGGTGGGTATGAACATGTAGGAGTAGGAACACAAGGCTTCCGCAAGCATTCCTTGAAAGAGGGCCTCTCTCTGAGTCTGATGTCAATTAGGATAAAAAAAGACACCAATGCCTCGAGATCCTCTGGTAAATCTCTGGCAGCAACTTCATCTTTAATTGCATCAGAGAGCCCATGAAAGAAGGAGGCAACAAGGGCTTCATTGTTCCAACCTACCTCTAGCAGAGGAGGAGCGAGCCGGAACATCAAATACCCTTTGAAAGAAGGCCACAAATTCAGGGTAATTTGAAATCACAGGTTTATTAGTCTCCCACAAGGGATTAGCCCAGGCAAGAGCTGTGTCAGAGAGTAACGAGATGAGAAATCCCACCTTAGCTCTGTCAGAGGGAAACGCCTGAGGTAACATCTCAAAGTAAATGCCCACCTGGTTTAAAAACCCTCTGCACTGAATAGGATCACCTCCATATCGCTGAGGTAGAGGTGCAGAACTGGACATGCTCCTGGTAGGAATAGGTGCAGCAGCGGAAACAGGAGCAGCCATAACTTGCGGGACACTTTGGTCCAAATGTGCAGTGCGAGTCAGCAGGGTTTGCAGGGCTAGTGCAAATTGATCCAAGCGGTGATCCTGTTCATCCATCCTGGAAATGATGGTAGGTAAAGGTGGATTATTAGCACCATCAGATTTCATGGCCCTTGCATAATGTCAGGGTGCCAGGAATCAGACTGAGACGAGAAGTGCAAAAATAATCACACCTTTATTAATAGCAAAAAATAATAAAAAGTCCACAAGTCAAATAACAAGCCAGGAGTCAAAACCAGAGCTGGTAGTCAGATGAGCTGATTCAGGAGCCAAAGCGAATAGTCAGACGAGTCGAGTCAGGAGCCAAAGCGAGTAGTCAGACGAGTCGGAATCAGGAACAAGGAGAACAGCTGAGTCAATAACAAGCCAGGGATCAGGAACCAGGAGGGACGTCAGACAGCCAGATAATACACAGGAACTGGAACTCACAAACAGGTCTGAGACAACGCAAGGGCAAAGCATACTGAACAGAGGCCCTTTAAATAATAAGTGATGACATCACAATTCTGAGACTGCAACCTGTCTCACTCACATGGATAATGTACACCAGTCTGGCCATAAAAGGCCATGCAGGAAATGAGCAGCATCACACACTATGCACCAGAGTCTGCAAGAGAGGTGAGTAAAATGGCTGCCAGCAGCACATGGCAAACAAGGCATGGATAAACCCTGACAATCGATAGAAATTGGAGTTTCTGTGACAGCTCAGACAGTGCTAAGGACATTGCATAATGTCAACTTCTAAGGACAGCATCCAAGGAAAAAAACCTTGCTTGTTCTTCGGCACAAAACTGCAAGATTAAACTTTGCTAAACAACATAAAAAGCCTGATGAATACTGGGAGCACATTATTTGGTAAGATGGCCAAGACAAAGATACAATTTTTCGGCTCATATGGGTGCAGCATGTTTGGTGTGAACCTGGTCAGGATTATTACAGTGAATGCATAGTCCCAACAGTGAATCATGGAGGTGGTATTGTGATATGGAGCTGCATAACGGCAAAAGGTGTTGGGGAGATGACATTTATAGATGGCACATTGAATGCCTGCAATATACCAAAATACTGGCTGACATGATGCATCCCAGTCTCTAGAAGTTTGACAGAGGACGAATATTCCAGCATTATAATGACCCAAAGCACACTGCCAAAATCACAAAGGAGTTTCTAAAAGAGAAACAAGTGAAAACTATGACCTGGCCAAGTATGTCAACTGTCTTGAATCCAGTAGAACACCTTTGGGGTATTTTAAAGAGAATGGTAGAGCAACACAACCCCTCCACCAAAGAGCAGCTAAAAAAAAATATCTGTGAAGAAGGGCAGAACATCTCTCCAGAAATTTGTTTGGCACTGGTTTCCTCCATGCCAAGGAGGATTGAGTCTGTCATCAAAAATAAAGGTGGACATGCAAAGTATTGAAAAAAATAAAAGATTTGAATCTCAGTAATGAAAGGTGCACTGACTTTTGTTGGATTGATTTCCTGATTTGGTGCTGGTATTTTTTTAATATAGTAAACCTAAACGGTTAGTTTTTAATTTTACATAAGAGCAAATACCCTACTGTAAAACGTAGAGGTAATGCAGTTACTGTTAGGTTATACAATTTTGAATCATTTGACATTTAAGTGATATTGCACTGGGGTGTACTCACTTCTGTTGTATACTGTATATTTACATTGCAGTCTATGAGAACACACAGTTCCCCTACCGCAATGTAAAGGCACTTTTCAGTGCCATTCCCACTCCCACCAACTTCAGACCCCAAAAACTGCCTAGTACGGTTTTTTTTAATGAAAAAAGTGCTCCATTCTTTAAATTAAAAACTACAATGCCCTCTATTTTGAGGGCATTTGGGGCACTTTTAGAAAATTAACCAGAGATCAGACCTCTGGTTAATTTTTGGAGCTCTAATTGCTACCGCGAGCTCCCGGAAGCAATAACCAGCCACTTGTAATGGCTGGTTAATTATCACGCTCCAGCAAAAGGACAAAATTGCCCATTTGCAGGAGAGCAATAATTTAGCACTCCACTTGTAATCTATCCCTTCATAGGTATTGATATATTTTACCAAAACCATCATATATATATAGAAATATGTATTTAAGGATAAATAAAACGTATTCTGCTACTTGAAGAACAATGAAATACGAAATATTAATATTTCATGTCAGGTTAGCGCACTTGAGAAAATGTGATTGGGATTGCGTGACTTGTTGGGTGTTAGTTTCTTTCCACTTTTCGCACCCCATTGAAGTCTTTGGGGGAATACGTTAACTCGGTTGCGACATTCTAACTTGCATTTTGTGTGCAGGTTAGTGGGCCAGCAAAAACGTTTTACTTTCAACTTGTCATATGCGCAATAAATAATGCTACACTCGTAATCTATTCCTATGATTTCAAGTATTTGAGAGTAGTTTTCATTTATAATATAAATAGAATGTATCTCCATTTTTAAAGCATTATTATGTTGTGTATTTTATTGGTGTTCTGTTATAAATATGATTCTGTGCTCTCCATATTTGAAGAATCTCTTTTATTGCCTGTTTTATATCTTTTCCTAACCGTCTTCAGTAAAGTTCAAACATGGCAGCATCCATTACATTAAAGACATTCAGTAGAATTTAGACAACCAACAATTTGCAGAGTTAAATTTCAGGTAAAAGAGCAAAATAAATCATGAAAGTTTATTGCAAAGTTTTTTTAACTGCACATAATTAAACATTTTATATCACAATATCTTACTGTTTAATATCACTTTAATATGTTAATGAGTTCTTGCAATCTCTAGACAATGTTTGCCAGTACTTGTAATGACTAATTCAATTATATAATTGGAGAAAAAGAAATATGATTTCAAGTATTTGAGAGTAGTTTTCATTTATAATATACAGTAAATGGAATGCATCTCCTTTTTATTGTATTTATATGTTTTGGGTCAGATTACAAGTGGAGCGCTAAATATCGCTTATGTGAAATCAATATTTGCACTAATGTGCTCTGGTATTACAAGTTGACAGAAATGTGAATGTGAGCTTGCGTTCGCATTGCTAGGAAGCATTGCACGGACAACAGGACGCTTCCATAGGCTCCAATGGGAGCCTTGTTCTGATGCCGCACAGGACAGCACAGGACCGAACCACAGTGAAGGGAGTAAGTAGCGCAGCAATGGCAGCAATATTATATATGTATGATTATATACATATATATTTATGTGTTTATATGTGTATATACACATATTAACACATAAATATATATGTATATAAGCATATACATATATATATATATATATATTTACTGCAAACACACAGTTCCCATAGATCGCAATGTAATGGCACTTTTATCCCCACACCCGCCAACGTTACCCCCAAAATACTGGCTAGTGCAGTTATTTTATTCAAAAAAGAGCTGACCTTTGGTTAGTTTTATAAGTGCTAATTGCTACTGCGAGCTCGCAGTAGCAATAACCAACTACTTGCCAGTTTGCAGGTGCTCAATAAATTAGCTCCACTTGTAATCTAGCCCTTTATGGGTGTTCTGTTATAAATCTGATTCTGCGCTTTCCATATTTAGCATCCTGTTCTCTCGTTTTATGAGGGACAATACATTTGCAATACATATAATTAAAAGGTGATTATTTTGCTTCAAACTGTTTTACTATGTCTTAAAAGGATATAATTGTGCATTTAAAAGTATAGGAAAGTCAAAATTAAATTTGCATGATTCAGATAGAGCATATCATTTTAAGACATTTTTAATTTCACTTCTATTTTCAAATGTGCTTCGTTCTCTTGGTATCACTTGTTGAAAACGAATACGCACATATTCTACATTAGTGGGAGCTGGCTGCTGATTGGTGCCTGCACACATTTGTCTCTTGTGATTGGCTGACTGGATGTGTTCAGCAAGATGCCAGTAGTGCACTGCTGTTCCTTCAGCAAAGTATAACAAGAGAATGACACAAATTTGATAATAGAAGTAAATTAGAAAGTTTAAAATTTCGGGGTTTTCTAGCCCTTTAAGCAACTCATTTGAGTACAGATTAAGTTCATAAATAGATTACTTCCAATAATGTAACTAAGAAATAATTATATGGGTTCAGAGGTGTGTTCACCCACACTTCTATACTGGAAACATATTTTAGGTTAGTGAGTATTCGTTATGCAGCCACTACCCTCAAATGTTGGGTGCTCAGAAATAATAAATGTTATTTTTTTTACTTTGGCCCAACATAGGGCTAGATTACGAGAGGCGCGCTAACTGTAGCGTGCAAGTGATAAGGGGTATAACTCGTCTCTTTGTCTGCAAAAGAAATATTGTTTGTATTATGAGTTGAAAGTAAATGCATTCACTTGAATGCAATCTAAATTAAAGAGCATTAGGTCATCAAAACAGAGTTTACATAAAGGGTAGTGCGTTAAAAATGAACTAAATGGTGGCTAGGCACGGTTATGTTTTGAAGCTCTGTAAAATCTATCTTTCATCTACTATATATCTCAGAGATCACACTACATCTAAGGACAGAAATAGATCCCTGGATCCAAAATAGCCTGCATATCTGGAAAGATCCTTGATCTCTGAGATTGCAAACCAATATCTTGATCTATGCAATGGAAGAAGTAGCCGACCACATTACAACTGATACCCCCCACGGCATTCCGGGTAAAATAGCCATGCTTACAGCTATGATCCTCGATCCCACTAACCCACAACCTCAGCTAAAAGCGCTTACATAAGTCATAGAATACACAAGGTGAAGCTGCTGGCTTTCTACATACCAACATCTCGCTCAACAGATGGGAGACACGTGTTCATCACCAACTAGATTACCATTTTAGGGAACTGACACGTCTACTTCACAAGACCTTTGCAGACCTACTTGCACAAAATGCGCTCCATGAGGTAACTCCTGTGAAATAATGGATGAGCTCTATAAGAGGGGATCAAACTGAGCGGTTTCAGCCGGTTAGTACTACACCAGATCCCACAAGCTCCCAAACATAAAAACACTCATGCCGGAGACAACGCAATTGTGTTTACTTACAAGGCTTGATATAACATGGTCTGCACCAGTGTGTCCTAACAAGATGAAAGACTATGCCATGCTCAATGCGGACCAGAATATCTACTGTGCCCAATCACTCAGAGCCGGCATAGGTTAATATCTGAGTTAATATTTTCCCCCTAGAAACAGTGGACCTTTTGTTTTTGATCATTGCAGTCCATTATGCATACTCATATGGTTTGCTCCCTTCCTCCTTAGATAACTAAAATTATGTTTGCAGTTCATTATGCCTACTCACATGGTTTGCTACTTTCTTTTTAATGAATAACTAGAATGATGTGGGGAATAGTTGTTAATGTTCAATATTATTTGGTTGATACCTGCTTGTCTCATTATAGCTTTGTACATATTTATGCTTCATGGGTGTACACCGCTAACGATGACATTCAGCTGATCCTCACTGATACTATATGCACTGAATATAGCTGACATAGGATTCCGATAGCAATTGCTCATTTAGGGAATGGTTGTTAATGCTCATTATTTTTGTGTTTATACCTGTATGTTTCACTATAGCTTTACACATACTTATGCCTCATGGGTGTTTACCGCTACCGATGACATTCAGCTAAACCTTACTGATACTATATGCATTGAATATGGTTGACATAGGATTCTGATAGCAATAGCTCAATTATATTACTTTTCTCTGTAATCATATTTTAGTCTCTAAAATTGCCTAACTAGAACTCTAGTTCATTATATATTCATTTAGACTCTATATACAGTTTATATATATAGTGCCATATCTGTTTGTCAGCGGCTGAGACAATGGAGTTTAGTCTCTATCAAAGATCTACTGCTTGAGTTTCACACTACTATAGTCTGAGTTCTTAGTTTTCAAATAATTATATTGATATGATTTTATCTTATTACTAACCCCTGCCGCCATAATATTTAAAATAAAGAGCAATTGCAACATATACCACATAAAACCACAAGTGCATAAGTACCCTGATTTCTCTATTCCCTACTTGTTTAGCCCCATCTATCATAGCTCTTTTTTTGTCCATGTTGGCTTCACCCTGACATCACCCCTATCTTTTTCTTCAGGGTGGGTTACCCTTTACAGAGACATTAACATTTTGATTTTTTATTATCATATATCCCATATTTTCATATAAGCATTATTAAAAGCTCTTCCTACTAATTCATCTAGTGGTCCCAGAGTGGCCTCTCAGTAACTACCTGTTGATATAATCTTAATAGTCCAGCTGCTCCAAGAGAGACCAGAGCAGTAGTTACCCCATAGCCTTATCTTAAAAGGTTTCATTTATGTCTACTCAATTGCCTTATCAGCTTTCTAGATATTCACTATTACCAAGGATGTTTAACTTTATCCTAATATACAGGTATATAATATCATACTATTTTACACAATGTAAGCATAGTATATAGGGCTCCATGTACGAAGCAGCGAAAGCTGCTCCGGAGCCTTTGTGGGGCAGGTTCGCATATGCGAGCCTGCTTCCCGCAATGTAAGAAGCAGCGGTCATTAGACCGCTGCTTCCTACACCCTACGCCACCTCTTAGGTGGCGAAGCAAAATCACAGAGAGCACGCTCGCTCTCGGTGATTGACAGCCCCTTCAGTCGCGTGATTGGTCACGCGATTGAAGGGGCGGGCATTACACACTCCGATGAGTGTGTAATGATACATACGGGCAAGCGGATCAACAGATCCGCTGCTGTGTGTAGCGGAGGCGGACGGACAGCTTCGCAAGTTAAGAAACTGTCCGCCCGCCGTTTAGTACATGGCGCCCTATGTATGTATATATATATATATATATATGTATGTATTTAAGAATAAATAGAACATATTCTGCTATATGAAGAACATTGGAATGTGAAATATTAATATTTAGTGTTGGGTTTGCAAGACTTGTTGGGTTTTAGGTTTTTGTCCACTTGTCACGCTCCATTTATGCCTGTGGGGAATAGGTTAATGTGGTTGCAATATTCTAACATTGGCTTCTTACTTTAAACTTGTAATACACGCAGTATTACTAGAAATTTAGCCCTAAATGCAGACCTCTTCTCAGTTCATGTGGCAGACAGCAGTGAGTTGGTGCAAAGATTAAGAATAAGCATATAATATCTGAGGTAAACCTTTGGCCTGCTTCTCAAGTTCATAGAAGCCCCATATTTGTTAAAAAAAAAAAACCATTAAGCAATTTCTTTTTTATTGTTACAAACCCAAAGGTCATTTAATTTTAAACACAACTGATGTTGTTTGTGCAACATTAAGCTTTAACTTTGCATAAAGAAATGTTGTATGGGAATTGGCAAGTACTGTAGAACAGCAGCTACACAAAGTTCAATCAACTATATTTTTTTCAGATAGCTAAACAAAAATGATAGCTGTATAGGTAAGGCTATCTTTACTAGAAAAATGTACTTATGGCCTGTACTCTTAACAGGCTTTATAACAGATTAGATAGAAAGATAGGTAGATGATAGCTAGATAGATAGATAGATGATAGATAGATTATAGATAGATAGAAAGAAATATAGAAAGATAGATAGATCGATAGATTCTTGATAGATAGATAAATAGATAGAGTATAGATATATAGAAAGAAATATAGACAGACAGATAGATAGATATAGATAGACAGACAGAAAAACAGAGAAAATTATACCCAGTTTCCATTGAATACGCAAACAGGTAAAATCCCGTTTAAGCTGTCGATAAATTCTCAAGCATTACGACATGCTCAACTAGGTGTAAAAGAGGAAAAATTAGAGGAAATCAGCTTGTTGAGGCCTAGTTCCCTTTGAGATATTAAAGCTTGCAAACAACGGAAGTGTTTTACTTTATACATTTATTGGTATGAATATTTTTTTCTGGCCCAGGTATAGGACTAGTTGGAGTTATGTTCCTATTTAAATATCAATATGTATTTACAGAATAAAAATATAATCAAGCACATATCTCCAAAATTCCAACTAGGCATATGCCTAGGGCAGCACTAAATATTACATATATCAATAAGTTTAAAAATGTAATAAAAAACAAAAAATGTGTTTCCTTAAATATTTTTTTTTCCATTAATTCAACATACCTTTGTTTTGTGACCTACATAACTCATGTGTCTTTCTCTCTAGAGGCAATCAAAGGTAAGGAGTGCAGGCATTGAACGCAGCATATAGTGTAAGGTCAGGTTAACATAGCAACAAACTTGTGGTGTGATTTTTGATTACACAAAGTTAACTTACACGTACACAGAAAAACTGACTGCACACACTGCCCAAAATATTTAAAAGTAAATCTGGTAATAAAATGGAACCACAAACTACTTTTAGCTGTAGGAAACTTTGATAGCTTACGGCTCAATTTCTAACGACTCAATAGAACCGAGCCCTTAGCATTGATTGTAAACTTAAAAACTCAAGGGCCCAGATTACGAGTTTTGCGTTAGAGGCTATGCGGTGCTAACGAGCAGTTTTCCCTCACTGCTCACTTACATGCAGCGCTGGTATTACAAGTTTTCAGAAACCCGTCGTTAAAAGACAAGAAGTGAGCGTTGAGCAAAATTTTGCTCATTACCGCACTCCAATACCAGCGCTGCTTAAGTCAGCGGTGGACTGGTCGTACGTGCTCGTGCACAATTTCCCCATAGGAATCAACAGGGAGAACCGGCTGAGAAAAAGCAACGTAAAGCAGCCCCATTGATTCCTATGGGGAAATAAAAGTTATGTCTGCACCTAACACCATAACATGAACCCTGAGTCTAAACACCCCTAATCTTACACTTATTAACCCCTAATCTGCTGCCGCCGACACTGCAGACACCTGCATTATAATTATTAACCCCTAATCTGCCGCTACGGACACTGCCGCCAACTACATTATATTTATTAACCCCTAATCTGCTGCCCCAACATCGCTGACACCTACATACTATTTATTTACCCCTAATCTGCTGCCCCCAATGTCGCCGCAACCTACCTACATTTATTAACCCCTAATAGAGGCTATGCGGTGCTAACGAGCAGTTTTCCCTCACTGCTCACTTACATGCAGCGCTGGTATTACAAGTTTTCAGAAACTCGTAGTTAAAAGACAAGAAGTGAGCGTTGAGCAAAATTTTGCTCATTACCGCACTCCAATACCAGCGCTGCTTAAGTCAGCGGTGGACTGGTCGTACGTGCTCGTGCACGATTTCCCCATAGGAATCAACAGGGAGAACCGGCTGAGAAAAAGCAACGTAAAGCAGCCCCATTGATTCCTATGGGGAAATAAAAGTTATGTCTACACCTAACACCATAACATGAACCCTGAGTCTAAACACCCCTAATCTTACACTTATTAACCCCTAATCTGCTGCCGCCGACACTGCAGACACCTGCATTATAATTATTAACCCCTAATCTGCCGCTACGGACACTGCCGCCAACTACATTATATTTATTAACCCCTAATCTGCTGCCCCAACATCGCTGACACCTACATACTATTTATTTACCCCTAATCTGCTGCCCCCAATGTCGCCGCAACCTACCTACATTTATTAACCCCTAATATCTGCCGCCGGCACTATTTTAAAGTTATTAACCCCTAAACCTAAGTCTAACCCTAACACCCCCTTAAATATAATTACAATAAATCTAAATAAAATTACTATCATTAACTAAATTATTCCTATTTAAAACTAAATACTTACCTATAAAATAAAACCTAAGCTAGCTACAATATAACTAATAGTTACATTGTAGCTAGCTTGGGGTTTATTTTTATTTTACAGGCAAGTTTGTATTTATTTTAACTAGGTAGAATAGTTACTAAATAGTTATTAACTATTTAATAATTACCTAGCTAAAATAAATACAAAAGTACCTGTAAAATAAAACCTAACCTAAGTTACACTAACACCTAACACTACACTATAATTAAATAAATTAACTAAATTAAATACAATTACCTAAATTCAATTAAATTAGCTAAAGTACAAAAAAGAAAATAATAAACAAATTACAGATATTTAAACTAATTACACCTAATCTAATAGCCCTATTAAAATAAAAAAGCAACCCCAAAATAAAAAACCCTAGCCTAAACTAAACTACCAATAGCCCTTAAAAGGGCCTTTTGCGGGGCATTGCCCCAAAGTAATCAGCCCTTTTACCTGTAAAAACAAAATACAAACAACCCCCCCAACAGTAAAACCCACCACCCACACAAACAACCCCCCAAATAAAATACTATCTAAAAAAAACCTAAGCTTCCCATCGCCCTGAAAAGGGCATTTGGATGGGCATTGCCCTTAAAAGGGCAGTTAGCTCTATTGCAGCCCAAGTCCCTAACCCAAAAAAACCCCACCCAATACACCCTTAAAAAAACCTAACACTAACCCCCTGAAGATCGACTTACCGGGAGAAGTCTTCATCCAAGCCGGGCCAAAGTCCTCAACGAAGCCAGGAAAAGTCTTCATCCAAGCCGGGCGAAGTGGTCCTCCAGACAGGCAGAAGTCTTCATCCAGATGGCATCTTCTATCTTCATCCATCCAGTGCAGAGAGGGTCCATCTTCAAGACATCCGACGCGGAGCATCCTCTTCATCCTACGACTAAAGCTGAATGAGGGTACCTAGTCGTCGGATGAAGAGGATGCTCTGCGTTGGATGTCTTGAAGATGAACCCGCTCCGCGCCGGCTGGATGAAGATAGAAGATGTCGTCTGGATGAAGACTTCTGCCCGTCTGGAGGACCATTTCGCCTGGCTTGGATGAAGACTTCTCCCGGTAAGTCGATCTTCAGGGGGTCAGTGTTAGGTTTTTTTAAGGGTGTATTGGATGGGTTTTATTTTTAGGTTAGGGACTTTGGGCTGCAATATAGCTAACTGCCCTTTTAAGTGCAATGCCCATCCAAATGCCCTTTTCAGGGCAATGGGGAGCATAGGTTTTTTTAAGATAGTATTTTATTTGGGGGGTTGTTTGTGTGGGTGGTGGGTTTTACTGTTGAGGGGGTTGTATGTATTTTTTTTACAGGTAAAAGAGCTGATTACTTTGGGGCAATGCCCTGCAAAAGGCCCTTTTAAGGGCTATTGGTAGTTTAGTTTAGGCTAGGTTTTTGTATTTTATTTTGGGGGGCTTTTTTATTTTAATAGGGCTATTAGATTAGGTGTAATTAGTTTAAATATCAATTTGTTTATTATTTTCTGTAATATAGTGTTGTTTTGTACTTTAGCTAATTTAATTTAGGTAATTGTATTTAATTTAGTTTATTTATTTAATTATAGTGTAGTGTTAGGTGTTAGTGTAACTTAGGTTAGGTTTTATTTTACAGGTACTTTTGTATTTATTTTAGCTAGGTAGTTATTAAATAGTTAATAACTATTTAATAACTATTCTACCTAGTTAAAATAAATACAAACTTGCCTGTAAAATAGAAATAAACCCTAAGATAGCTACAATGTAACTATTAGTTAGATTGTAGCTATCTTAGGGTTTATTTTATAGGTAAGTATTTAGTTTTAAATAGGAATAATTTAGTTAATTATAGGAATTTTATTTAGATTTATTGTAATTATATTTAAGTTAGGAGGTGTTAGGGTTAAGGTTAGACTTAGGTTTAGGGGTTAATAACTTAAATATAGTAGTGGCGACGTTGGGGCGGCATATTAGGGGTTAATAAATGTAGGTAGTTTGTGGCGACATTGGGGGCGGCAGATTAGGGGTTAATAAATAGTATGTAGGTGTCGGCGATGATGGGGGCAACAGATTAGGGGTTAATACATATAATGTAAGTGGCGGCGGTGTCCGGAGCAGCAAATTAGTGGTTAATAATTATAATGCAGGTGTCGGCGATGTCGGAGGTGGCATATTAGTGATTAATAAATAGTATGTAGGTGTCGGCGATGTTGGGGGCAGCAGATTAGGGGTTCATAAATATAATGTAGGTGGCGGTGGTGTCCGGAGCGGCAGATTAGGGGTTACATTTTTTTATTATAGTGTTTGCGATGCGGGAGGGCCTTGGTTTAGGGGTTAATAGGTAGTTTATGGGTGTTAGTGTACTTTTTTGCACTAGTTTTGAGTTTTATGTTACAGCGTTGTATTGTCTACTACTGACTTTTAAATGCGTTAGGGATCTTGACAGGGTAGGGTGTACAGCTCACTTTTTGGCCTCCCAGGACAGACTCGTAATACCGGCGCTATGGAGGTCCCATAGAAAAAAGACTTTACAAAGTTTACGTGAGTCGTTTTGCGGTAAGGCCAAAGAGTGTGCGGTGACCCTAAACCTTCAAGACTTTTAATACCAGCGGGCGTAAAAAAGCAGCGTTAGGACCTCTTAACGCTGCTTTTTTACCCTAACGCACAACTCGTAATCTAGCCGAAGGTTTTGTTCTGCTGCTGCCTTATTAGGTGTTACCTGGCAGATCCCTGTTTGTTTGTGCATCTTTTTTATTTATATATTTCTCTCTATCTGAGTAACAAACAAACATTTCCAGCTATTCTTGCCAAAACAATCAGATTCCTGTGGCAGTTGAAGCTTTACCAACAATATTTTGCAAGTTTAAAATACTTCTACTCCATTTCCCAATTTGGATAAGATCAGCTATGTATCTTCTATGATTACAGAACTCTGAGTATTCTACAGGAATATTTTCATGTTTATAATTGTGTAGAATGTTAATGTGTCAGTTCTAAGTAATACAATAAAAATATAGAGGAATATGGTCTTACCACAAACTACTTTATAAAGAAACTCATTAAACTCCACATTTGCAAGACATGTACAGATAACAATGGGAAATACTATATGTAACAGACATGCTTAGACTCAAACATATGGTCTGCATTATATAAAATCTTATTACAATTTACTATTTCATACTGCATATTTTCAGTTATATTCAAATCAAATGGTGCATTTCTGTGTGTTTATTTACTCCAAATTACTTGCTAAAAAACACTGTATTAAGGTCAGATGAACCGCCATGAATACCTCATGTCAGTTATGGACTAGATTATGAGTGGAGCGCTATATTGTGCTCCTGCTTGTGTGTAAACTTAAAGGGACACTGAACCCACATTTTTTTTCTTTCGTGATTCAGATAGAGCATGCAATTTTAAGCAACTTTCTACTTCTATTTTCTCCTATTATAAAATTTTCTTCATTCTCTTGGAATCTTTATTTGAAATGCAAGAATGTAAGTTTAGATGCCGGACCATTTTTGGTGAACAACCGGGGTTGTTCTTGCTGATTGTTGGATAAATTCACCCATCAATGAACAAGGGCTGTCCAGGGTCTCAACCAAAAAATAGCTTAGATGCCTTATTTTTCAAATAAAGATAGCAAGAGAATGAAGAAAAATTGATAATAGGAGTAAATTAGATAGTTGCTTATAATTGCATGCGCTAACTGAATTATGAAAGAAAAAATTTGTGTTCAGTATTACTTTAATTAGATGGAGACTTTATTGACCTTTGAATATTGTGACCACAATAAATAAATAATTTTATCAGACAATGTTAATATGAGTGTAACTGTACTGTTATATGTATTTTTGATGTGTTTAGTACCATTTTTGTAACGCACGACCCTTTACGTGAGCTCTGAAGTCTCCCTATCCTAAAACGCTTAAAATTACATTGCACTCAAGCGAATGTGTTTACTTTGAACTCATAAGATGCATACTTTTTCTGTCCCACGCAAAGAGCTGACAAATACTGCATTTTGCTCGCTCGCTACAGTTTGTGCGCCACTCATAATCTAGCCCTATGTTAGGTCAAAATAAAAAATTAAAATTCACTATTACTGAACACCTCATATTTGAGGGATCACATCTCTGCACCCGTACACAAGAGGCTGAAAATAAAATATAATTATTCCTTAGATACATTATTGAACGTAACCTATTTTGGCAAACAGGCAAATTTTCCTGTTTCTGGGAGCACGGTAATTTAGAGTTCCACTAGTAATGTAGGGCTACATTACTAGTGGAACTCTAAATTACCGTGCTCCCAGAAACAGGAAAATGTGCCTGTTTGCCAGAGCGCGATAATTAACCAGCCATTACCAATTCGCCCTCTGATGCATTATAGTTTTTTATTAAAAAAAATTAGCATTTTTTTTTTAATTAAAAAAAACTGCACTAGGCAGTTTTGGGGCTTTAAAGTTGGTGGGAGTGGGGTGTTAGAAAAAAACGGCACTGAAAAGTGCCTTTACATCATGGTCTATGGGAACTGTGTGTTCTCATAGACCGCAATGTAAATATATATGTATATGCTAATTACATATATATTTATGTGTTAATATGTGTATATACACATATTAAAATCCACAGCAAGAAGAGAAGGAGCACCGCCACAAGGTAGGATAAAAACAAGTCCTTTATTTTAAACATAAATTAAAATGCTTAATGGGTCAGATCAGATTGCCAACTTGTCAGTGGAAATGAAGAGAGGAGCTCACCCCTCAGTACTGCTGCTGACGCGTTTCGGCTTGTATAGCCGTAATATACACATACAGTATTAACACATAAATATAAATGTCATATACAAATATATTTAAAAATGCTGCCCATCGCTGTGCTACTTACCAAACGAGGATCCCATAGGAACCCATAAAAGCCCGCTAGGAAGCATTGTGAGTGCAATCCTTCTAGTAATGTCAATGCAAGCTCACATTTGCATTGCGATTTACTTGTAATACCAGGGCATATTATTGTTGCGCTGGTATTACAAAGTGAAGCGCTAATATCACTTGCACGTAAGCGATATTTTATGTTTCACTTGTAATCTTGCCCTTAATCTGTACTCTAATTAGGTGCTTAAATGCACAATTATATCATTATAAGACAGCAAATTATTTATAAAAAACAGTTTGAAGCTCAAGAATCACCTTTTAAATCCTTTGCATAGCAAATGTATTGTCCCTCATAAAATGAGAGAACAAGAATCAGATTTATAACAGAACTTCCATAAAATACACAACATAATAATGCAATATAAAAGCAGATGCATTCCATTTATATTATAAATTAAAACAACGCTCAAATACTTGAAATCATATTTCTTTTTCTCCAATTATATTATTGAATTAGTCATTACAAGCGCTGGCAAACATTGTTCAAAAAGGGATTCCACACAGCTATTTGCACAAACAGAGATAAATACAAAACTAGTTCAAACATGGTGGTGCCCATTACTTTATAAAAAAACTAACAGCCAGATTACGAGTTTTGCGTTATGAACGGCTTGGTACTAACTTGCAAGTTATTTCCACCGCTCACCTTTAATAGCGTTGCTACTACAGGTTTGCAAAAACCCAGCGTTAGCGGGTAATATGGCAGCGTTGAGCTCCATACCGCTCACAAATACCAGCGCTGTTTTGAGCTAGTTTTACGTGCTCATGCACGATTTCCCCATAGACATCAATGGGGAGAGCCGGCTAAAAAAAAGCCTAACACCTGCAATAAAGGAGCGTAAAGCTCAGTGACGCAGCCCCATTGATTCCTATGGGGAAAGAAAATTTCGGCTAGATTACGAGTTTTGTCGGTAAAAACTTGCGGGGCTAACGCTCCTTTTTTTTCCAGCGCTTACTTTAAACAACGCTGGTATTACGAGTTTTCTGAATGGCTGCGTTAGCCTGAGAAAAGTGAGCATTGAGCAAAATTTAGCTCCACTTCTAACCTCAATACCAGCGTTGCCTACGGTAGCGGTAACCTGGAAAAACGTGCTCGTGCACGATTTCCCCATAGGATATAATGGGGCTGAGCTGGCTGAAAAAAAACCTAACACCTGCCAAAAAGCAGCGTTCAGCTCCTATCGCAGCCCCATTGTTTCCTATGGGGAAACACTTTCTAAGTCTACACCTAACACCCTAACATGAACCCGAGTCTAAACACCCCTAATCTTACACTTATTAACTCCTAATCTGCTGGCCCCAACATTGTCGCCACCTGCATTATACCATTAACCCCTAATCTGCCGCTCCGGACACCGCCGCCACCTACATTATCCCTATGAACCCCTAATGTGCTGCCCCTAACATTGCTGACACCTATATTATATTTATTAACCCCTAATCTGCCCCCCCAATGTCGCCGCCACCTACCTACACTTATTAACCCCTAATCTGCTGACCGGACATCTCCGCCACTATAATAAATGTATTAACCCCTAAACAGCCGCAATCCAACCTCGCAAACACTATAATAAATTTTATTAACCCCTAATCTGCCCCCCCAACGTCGCCGCCACCTACCTACAATTATTAACCCCTAATCTCCCACCCCCAACGTCGCCGCTACTATAATAAAGTTATTAACCCCTAAACCTAAGTCTAACCCTAACCCTAACACCCACCTAAGTTAAATATAATTTAAATAAAACAAAATAAAATGTCTAAAATTAAATAAATTAATCCTATTTAAAACTAAATACTTACCTATAAAATAAACCCTAAGATAGCTACAATATAACTAATAGTTACATTGTAGCTATTTTAGGATTTATATTTATTTTACAGGCAACTTTGTATTTATTTTAACTAGGTGCAATAGCTATTAAATAGTTAATAACTATTTAATAGCTATCTAGTTAAAATAATTACAAAATGACCTACAATTATCTAAACTAAAATACAATTAAATAAACTAAACTATGGTACACAAACAAACACTAAATTACAAAAAATAAAAAAATATTACAAGAATTTTAATCTAATTACACCTAATCTTGAACACGGCTCAAGATAGGGTGATCTTCAGGGGGTTAGTGTTACGTTTTTTTAAGGGGGGATCGGGTGGGTTTTAGAGTAGGGGTGTGTGGGTGGTGGGTTTTAATGTTGGGGGGGGGGGTCATGTATTTTTTTTTACAGGTAAAAAAAGCTGATTACTTTGGGGCAATGCCCCGCAAAAAGCCCTTTGAAGGGCTGATAAAAGAGCTGATTACTTTTGTAATTTAATATATAGGGTAGGGAATTTTATTATTTTGAGGGGCTTTTTTATTTTATTAGGGGGCTTAGATTAGGTGTAATTAGATTAAAATTCTTGTAATATTTTTTTGATTTTTTGTAATTTAGTGTTTGGTTTTTTTTGTACTATAGTTTAGTTTATTTAATTGTATTTTAGTTTAGATAATTGTAGGTAATTTATTTAATTAATTTATTGATAGTGTAGTGTTAGGTGTATTTGTAACTTAGGTTAGGATTTATTTTACAGGTAATTTTGTAATTATTTTAACTACGTAGCTATTAAATAGTTATTAACTATTTAATAGCTATTGTACCTAGTTAAAATAAATACAAAGTTGCCTGTAAAATAAATATAAATCCTAAAATAGCTACAATGTAACTATTAGTTATATTGTAGCTATCTTAGGGTTTATTTTATAGGTAAGTATTTAGTTTTAAATAGGATTAATTTATTTAATTTTAGACATTTTATTTCGTTTTATTTAAATTATATTTAACTTAGGGGGGTGTTGGGGTTAGGGTTAGACTTAGGTTTAGGGGTTAATAACTTTATTATAGTAGCAATGACGTTGGGGGCGAGAGATTAGGGGTTAATAATTGTAGGTAGGTGGCGGTGACGTTGGGGGGCTGATTAGGGGTTAATAAAATTTATTATAGTGTTTGCGAGGCGGGATTGCGTCGGTTTAGGGGTTAATAAATTTATTATAGTAGCGGTTATGTCCAGTCGGCAGATTAGGGGTTAATAAGTGTAGGTAGGTGGCGATGACATTGGGGGGCAGATTAGGGGTTAATAAATATAATGTAGGTGTCGGCGATGTTAGGGGCAGCAGATTAGGGGTTCATAAGTATAACGTAGGTGGCGGAGATGTCCGGTCAGCAGATTATGGGTTAAATAATTTTATTATAGTGTTTGTGATGTGGGGGGGCCTCGGTTTAGGGGTTCATAGGTAGTTTATCGGTGTTAGTGTACTTTGTATCACTGTAGTTAAGAGCTTTATGTTCCGGGGTTAGCCCATAAAACTCTTAACTACTGACTTTTTTATGCGGTAGGAGTCTTAACAGGAGAGGGTCTACCGATCACTTCTCTTAAGAAGACTCGTAATACCAGCGTTAGCCAAATCCCATTAAAAAGATAGGATACGCAAATGACGTAAGGGGATTTGTGGTAGACAAAAGTCGCAGAAGAAAAGTGAGCGGTAGACCCTTTCCTGCCTGACTCGTAATACCAGCAGGCGTTAAAAAGCAGCGTTAAGACCCCTTAATGCTGCTTTTTATGGCTAACGAAGAACTCGTAATCTAGGCGTTTATGTTTACACCTAACACCCTAACATAAACCCCAAATCTAAACACCCCTAATCTCCCTCCCGACATCACCGACACCTACATTACACTTATTAACCCCTAATCTCCCACCCCTGACATCGCCGACACCTACCTACACTTATTAACCCCTAATCTGCTGCCCCCAATGTTGCCGTCACCCACCTACACTTATTAACCCCTAATATTCCGCCCTGACATCGTCAACACCTACCTACACTTATTAACCCCTAATCTGCTGCCCCTGACATCACCGACACCTACATTACGCTTATTAACCCCTAATCTGACACCCGCAATGTTGCAGCCACCCACCTACACTTATTAACCCCTAATCTGTCGTCCCCAACATCTACCTACAATTATTAACCCCTAATCTGCTGCCCCTGACATCGCCGACACCTACATTATGCTTATTAACCCCTAATCTGCCGCCCCAACATCGCTGCCACCTACATACACTTATTAACCCCTAATCTGCAGCCCCCAATGTCGCCGCCACCCACCTACACTTATTAACCTCTAATCTGCCACCCCCAACATCGCTGCCACCACTATACTAAAGTTATTAACCCCTAAAAATCTGGCCTCCCACATCACTAACACTAAATAAATATATTAACCCCTAAGTCTAACCCTAACCCTAACACCCCTAACTTTAATATAATTAAAATAAATCTAAATAAAAATTACTATCATTACCTAAATAATTCCTATTTAATACTAAATACTTACCGGTAAAATAAACCCGAAGATAGCTACAATATAACTAATAGTTACATTGTATTTCACAGCTAAGTTTGTATTTATTTTAACTAGGTAGACTAGTTAGTAAATAGTAATAAAAACCAAGATGCGCATTACTTTATAGAAACTAACAGCCAGATTATGAGTTTTGCGTAATGAGTGGCTCGGTACTAACTTACAAGTTATTTCCACCGCTCACCTTTAATAGCGCTGTTATTACAGGTTTGCAAAAACCCGGGGTTAGCGGCATTATGGCAGGGTTGAGCTCCATACCGCAGACAAATACCAGCGCTGCTTTGAGCTAGTTTGACGTGCTCGCGCACGATATCCCCATAGACATCAATGGGGAGAGCCGGCTAAAAAAAAGTCTAACACCTGCAATAAAGGAGCGTAAAGCTCTGTAACGCAGCCCCATTGATTCCTATGGGGGAAAAAAATTCTGTTTACACCTAACACCCTAACATAAACACGCCTAATCTGCAGCCCCCTACATCGCCGACACCTACCTACACTTATTAACCCCTAATCTGCCGCCCCTGACATCGCCAACACCTACCTACACTTATTAACTCCTAATCTGCTGCCCCTGACATTGCAGACACCTACATTACACTTATTAACCCCTAATCTGCCACCCCCAACATCGCCGCCACCTAAAGAAATTTATTAACCCCTAATCTGCAGCCCCCAATGTCGCTGCCACCCACCTACACTTATTAACCCCTAATCTACTGCCCCCGACATCACCAACACCTACCTACACTTATTAACCCCTAATCTGCTGCCCCTGACATCGCAGACACCTATATTACACTTATTAACCCCTAATCTGCCACCCCCAACATCGCTGCCACCTACAGACACTTATTAACCCCTAATCTGCAGCCCCCAATGTTGCCACCACCCACCTACACTTATTAAACCCTTATCTGCCGCCCCCAACGTCGCCGCCACCACTATACTAAAGTTATTAACTCCTAAACCTCTCGCCTCCCACATTACTAACACTAAATAAATATATTAACCCTTAAAGCTAACCATAAGTCTAACCCTAACCCTAACACCCCTAATTTTAATATAATTAAAATAAATCTAAATAAAAATTACTATTATTACCTAAATAATTCCTATTTAAAACTAAACACTTACCTGTAAAATAAACCCTAAGATAGCTACAATATAATTAATAGTTACATTGTAGCTATCTTAGGTTTTATTTTTATTTCACAGCTACGTTTGTATTTATTTTAACTAGGTTATTAACTATTTACTAACTACCTAGTTAAAATAAATACAAACTTACCTGTAAAATAAAACCTAATCCCTCTTACACTAACACCTAACATTACACTACAATTAAATAAATTACATTAATTAAATACAATTAACTAAATTACAAATAAAAATAAACACTAAATTACACAAAAACAAAAAGAAATGATCAAATATTTAAACTAATTAAACCTAATCTAATAGCCCTATCAAAATGAAAAAGCCCCCCCAAAATAAAAAAAACCCTAGCCTAAACTAAACTGCCAATAGCCCTTAAAAGGGCCTTTTGTGGGGTATTGCTCCAAAGAAATCAGCTCTTTTACCTGTAAAAAAATAGAAACAACCCCCAATAGTAAAACCCACCACCCACACAACCAAACCCCCCAAATAAAATACTATCTAAAAAACCTAAGCTCCCCATTGCCCTGAAAAGGACATTTGGATGGGCATTGCCCTTAAAAGGGCATTTAGCTCCTTTCCATTGCCCAAATCCTAATCTAAAAATAAAACCCACCCAATAAACCATTAAAAAAAACTAACACTAACCCCCGAAGATCCACTTACAGTTTTTGAAGACCGGGCATCCATCCTCATCAAGCCGGGAAAAGTCTTCATCCAAGCGGGCAGAAGTCCTCAACGAAGCCAGGAGAAGTCTTCATCCAAGCGGCAAGAAGTGGTCCTCCAGGTGGGCAGAAGTCTTCATCCAGACGGCATCTTCTATCTTCATCCTTCCGACGCAGAGCGGCTCCATCTTCAAGACATCCAGCACGGAGCATCCTCTTCTGTTGATGGCTACTGAAGAATGAAGGTTCCTTTAAGGAACGTCATCCAAGATGGCGTCCCTTGAATTCCAATTGGCTGATAGAATTCTATTAGCCAATCGGAATTAAAGGGTAAAAAATCCTATTGGCTGATAATTTCTTTTTTATTTTGTGTAATTTAGTGTTTTTTTGTTTTTTTGTAATTTAGTTTATTGTATTTAATTAATGTAATAGGCTGTACCGCTCACTTTTTGGCCTCCCAGAAAAAACGCATAATACCGGCGCTGTGGGAGTCCCATTGAAAAAGGACTTTTTGAAAGGTGCGGTAGTTACGTTGCATTACGGCCAAAAAAGTGTGCAGTACAGCTATTCTGACAAGACTCGTAATAGCAGCGGTAGTGAAAAAGCAGCGTTATGAGCCATAACACAAAGCTCGTAATCTAGCCGTAAAGTAATTTATAGAAACTAAACCTTTACACTAATATTTTCACTATTTTAACAACTAATATAATTGTAAAAATATACCTACATATTAAAGGCTAATACTTGCTTTGAATACATCATTATGTCTAGCATGTATTTACTGTTTAACATTCCTTTAAAGGGACATGAAACCCACATTTTTTTTATTTCGTGATAGCGCATTTAGTTTTATATAACTTTTCATTTTACTTCTATTTTCTAATTCGTTTTGTACTCTTGATATCCTTCTTTAAAAGGAAACCTAGGTAGACCCAGAAGCTGCTGATTGATGGCTGCACATGTTATTGGCTCACCCAATGCACACAGCTAGCACCCAGTAGTGCATTGCTGCTTCTTCAACAAAGAGTACCAAGATAATTAAGTAAATTAGATAATAGACGTACATCGGAATGCTATTTTAAATTGTATTCTCTATCTGATTTTGGAAAGAAAAAAAATTGATTTCATGTCCCTTTAAGTACATGAAATAGACATTATTCTAAGAAAAAAAACTGTTTCCATTTATTCTGACTGGTCATGTCATATGTCATATATATTGATTAGATGTGGCAAAATAAAATGAACATGTCAAGCTTGATATCAATGTTCAATCTGTGGGTGCAATATGTTGAGTTAATCTATCAAGTTAATTTCCTTTTGTTGCATTTCATTCTATGTGATTGATTTATCAACCTGTCAATGGGGCCGAATGCAGCTGTTTCCGCACGAACCTTCAGGCTCACCGGAAACAGGAGTTAAGAAGCAGTGGTCTTAAGACAGCTGCTCCTTTACTCGTCCACCACCTCTAAGGCAGCAGACAGCAATCAGCCCGATCGGATACTATTGGGTTGATTGACACCCCTTACTAGTGGCCGATTGGCCGTGAATGTGCAGGGGGCCGCATTGCACAAGCATTTCACTAGAAATGCTTGTGCAATGATAAATGCTGATAGCATATGCTGTCGGCATTTTTCGATGTGCGGCAGACATGATCCGCTACAGCGGATCATGTCTGCCTGCACATTAGTAAATCAGCCCCTATGGGGCCGATTTATAAAAGCTTCAACTGTGAATGTGCTGGAAGTCCACATCAAATTAGACGCAAAGTTAATCCGCTCCTACAAGATCAATCCAATGCAAATTTTTGTTTGCGTTATTCGAGCGTAATACTGATCATCCACTTTCACATTCAACTCTATTCGAGCGTATTACTGATGATCCACATTCACATATGACTCTATTTGACCCTCTCACCAATTTATCAAACATTCAACATTTACGCTTGCGTCTATTCCGATGCAGCGTACCTATCCTTCAAACCGCCACCTCTGAGGCCGCGAATGCCATAGAAATTAATGGGAGTCTGAAAACACAGAAATGTTTGCGATACGTTTTGGACGCCCAAGGAGTATATTAATGAACCATCTGAATAATAAAAGTATAATAAAAACAATTCATGTCCCTCTGATCTTATGTGTACATAAATATTATGTTTAGGGCACACCCTGATTCTTAGACACCTATCATCAAAGGATATCAAGAGAATGAAGCGTATTAGATGATAAAAGTCAACAAGAAAGTTTATTAAAATATTAAAATCTTTCTAAATCATATTTGGGAATGAACTGGTCTATACTTAAATAGTAATGTGTGATTGCAGCAATTAATATAGTGCTTCCACCTGCTTCTACAGCTGGTGAACTTGTCAACTTGGAGGTGGTTCCATATGATGAGTTATCCACTATAATAAAACAAATTTAAAATATATATAAAATTGTAATTCTATTATTTCATTAAAAGTACAAATCACATGAACAGACATAAAATTGTTATTCTATCATTTCATTGAAAGTACAAATCACATGAACAGACATATTGATGACCAGAATCAATCACCACCCTTTAAACACACATCTTTCTGCTCCTTACATGATGCAGTAATCAAACTCCTTAGAAAACCCCACACTCATAAACCGGTCTACACTTAAATAGTAATGTGTGTCGCAGCAGTAATTACTGTAATTTAATAAATCAATATGGAGCTTCCACCTGAATTCCCAGCTGGTGAACTTGTCATTATAAGATTAAAAGTAAAACCTCAGCGCCTAATGATAACCTCTAAGCCTAGGGAGGGGGACTCCTAGCTAGTGCTAGCTAGAACCTAGCCTCCTTAGGGTAGGCGCCTGGGATTTTTTCTTTTCCGAACTTGTCATTATAAAAAGGTGTTGCTAACAACACAGAATAGTTCAGTTCCATACTGTTTGTATTGAGAGATAGTTCTGAACAATGGAGATGGTGAATATGATTCATTTCTAAATCCTGTATCAACGCTGAGCAACACAATTGATGATTCAAGCCATGAAACGTCAATGAAGACGCCTAATAGTCCTGAGGGGTTTCCTACCTAGAATTGGCCTCCATGCCCTCAGTGATAGAGAGGTAATCTATCGATTCCAGCTCAATAGGGTTTCTATTGAGAGACTCTATATGGAAATCAAGGACTCTCTCGAACCATTCACTATCGGTCCTTTATTTCTTGGCAACTGGATCCTTCCAAGCTTTCACAAGTCTAGCCATTGTTATGAGCCAGGCAACCTTCTCATGTCATCTGAAGGTGGTTCTTAATGCCTTGCATCAACGGCTAGTTCCTTTATCCTCCTAAATTCGGCCATATATGATCGGTTCCAGGAGGGACAAATGCCAGAGGGGATTCTAATAGGTAAATATCTCTTATAAATTTTCATATATTTATATTATAGGATTAATTAATTCAGATTGCTAATATCAATTCTCTATTTCTTTTATGCAGGAGAGTCTGGATATTCATGTCTTCCATGGCTGTGTACTCCCGTCAATAACCCAAATACAGAAGAACACGTGCGCTACAATGAGGCTTACATCTCCACAAGATGTGTGATTGAGCGCACATTTGGTGTATTAAAGAGCTGTTTCCGCTGTTTAGACAGCTCCGGCTGAGTTCTTAAATACGCCCCCCAAAAAGTCTCACTCATATTCCTTATCTGCTGTATGCTACACATCATTGCCATAACCATGCCGAATATAGATCTTGAGAACTTGGATTTCCCTGAGTATGACAATCATTTTCCACCTTTACACCAAAATGATGCAAGGGGCTGAGAAAAAGTCTAACACCTGCAAAAAAGCAGCGTAAAGCTCCTTAACGCAGCCCCATTGATTCCTATGGGGAAATAAAATTTATGTCTACGCCTAACACCCTAACGTGAACCCCAAGTCTAAACACCCCTAATCTTACACTTATTAACCCCTAATCTGCCGCCCCCGACATTGCTGACACCTACATTATATTATTAACCCCTAATCTGCCGCTCCGGACACCGCCGCCACCTACATTATACTTATGAACCGCAAATCTGCTGTCCCCCAACATCGCCGACACCTACATTATATTTATTAACCCCTAATCTGCTGCCCCCAATGTCGCCGCCACCTACCTACACTTATTAACTCCTAACCTGCCGCCCCCAACGTCGCCACCACTATAATAAACATATTAACCCCTAAACCGTCGCACTCCGGCCTTGCAAATATTAGTTAAATATTATTAACCCATAATCTGGCGCCCCCAACGTCGCCGCCACTATACTAAATGTATTAACCCCTAAACCTAAGTCTAACCCTAACCCTAACACCCCCTAACTTAAATATAATTTAAATAAATCTAAATAAATATTCCTATCATTAACTAAATTATTCCTATTTAAAACTAAATACTTACCTATAAAATAAACCCTAAGATAGCTACAATATAACTAATAGTTACATTGTAGCTATCTTAGGGTTTATTTTTATTTTACAGGCAAGTTTGTATTTATTTTAACTAGGTAGAATAGTTATTAAATAATTATTAACTATTTAATAACTACCTAGCTAAAATAAATACAAATTGACCTGTAAAATAAAACCTAACCTAAGTTACACTAACACCTAACACTACACTACAATTAAATCAATTCCCTAAATTAAAAACAATTAAATAAATTAAATTAAATTAGCTAAAGTACAAAAAACAAACAAAAATCCTAAATTACAGAAAATAATAAACAAATTACATAAATTGAAACTAATTACACCTAATCTAATAGCCCTATTAAAATAAAAAGCCCCCCCCAAAATAAAAAAAACCCCTAGCCTAAACTAAACTACCAATGGCCCTTAAAAGGGCCTTTTGCTGGGCATTGCCCCAAAGTAATCAGTTCTTTTACCTTTAAAAAAAAAATACAAACAACCCCCCCAACAGTAAAACCTACTACCCACACAACCAACCCCCCAAATAAAATACTATCTAAAAAAACCTAAGCTCCCCATTGCCCTGAAAAGGGCATTTGGATGGGCAGTTAGCTCTTTTGCCACCCAAACCCTAATCTAAAAAATAAAACCCACCCAATACACCCTTAAAAAGACCTAACACTAACCCCCTGAAGATCGACTTACCGGGAGACGTCTTCATCCAAGCCGGGCGAAGTGGTCCTCCAGACGGGCAGAAGTCTTCATCCAAGCCGGGCAGAAGTCGTCCTCCAGATGGGCAGAAGTCTTCATCCAGACGGCATCTTCTATCTTCATCCATCCGGCGCGGAGCGGGTCCACCTTCAAGACATCTGACGCGGAGCATCCTCTTCATCCCACGACTAACACAGAATGAAGGTACCTTTAAGTGACATCATCCAAGATGGCGTCCCTTAGATCTGCCAATCGGAATTAAGGTAGAAAAAATCCTATTGGCTGATGATATCAGCCAATTGGATTGAACTTCAATCCTATTGGCTGATTGCATCAGCCAATAAGTTTTTTTTCTACCTATTGGCTGATAGAAATTGATGCAATCAGACAATAGGATTGAGCTCGCATTCTATTGGCTGTTCAAATCAGCCACTAGAATGCAAGCTCAATCCTATTGGCTGATTGATTTTAAGGGTGTATTGGGTGGGTTTTATTTTTTAGATTAGGGTTTGGGCCGCAAAAGAGCTAACTGCCCTTTTAAGGGCAATGCCTATCCAAATGCCCTTTTCAGGGCAATGGGGAGTTTAGGTTTTTTTAGATAGTATTTTATTTGGGGGTTGGTTGTGTGGGTGGTGGGTTTTACTGTTGGGGGGTTGTTTGTATTTTCTTTTACAGGTAAAAGAGCTGATTACTTTGGGGCAATGCTGCACAAAAGGCCCTTTTAAGGGCTATTGATAGTTTAGTTTAGGCTAGGGTTTTTTTATTTTGGGGGAGCTTTTTTTTATTTTGATAGGGATATTAGATTACGTGTAATTAGTTTAAATATCTTGTAATTTGTTTATTATTTTCTGTAATTTAGTGGGGTTTTTTGTACTTTAGCTAATTTAATTAAATGTATTTAATTGTTTTTAATTTAGTTAATTTATTTAATTATAGTGTAGTGTTAGGTATTATTGTAACTTAGGTTAGATTTTATTTTACAGGTACTTTTGTATTTATTTTAGCTAGGTAGTTATTAAATAGTTAATAACTATTTAATAACTATTCTACCTAGTTAAAATAAATACAAACTTGGCTGTAAAATAAAAATAAAGCCTAAGCTAGCTACAATGTAACTATTAGTTATATTGTAGCTAGCTTAGGGTTTATTTTATAGGTAAGTATTTAGTTTTAAATAGGAATTATTTAGGTAATAATATTAATTTTTATTTAGATTTTTTAAAATTATATTTAAGTTAGGGGGTGTTAGGGTTAGGTTTAGACTTAGGTTTAGGGGTTAATAAATTTAGTATAGTGGCGGCGACGTTGGGGGTGGCAGATTAGGGGTTAATAAATGTAGGTAGGTGGCAGCAATGTTAGGGAGGGCAGATTAGGGGTTAATAATATTTAACTAGGGTTTACAAGGCGGGAGTGCGGCGGTTTAGGGGTTAATATGTTTATTATAGTTGCGGTGATGTCCTAAGCGGCAGCATACTACCACAGACCCAGCAACACCAACTCCGAGTTCCTGAACGGAAATATCAGGTAATCAATTTCCGTAGGGTAAAGCGTTTTAATGAATACTGACCATTTATTAAAAAAAAAGTCTAATATCTCGGAATCACTTTCATTTTGCATTTTTTGAGAATTAAATATCTAGCTGCAAGAACGGACATATTTGTTAATTTTCTGTTAAGCTGGATTCCCTCCCTATCCTTCAAAAAGAATATAATATATGCCAATGATAGAGCCAGAGGAGTGATCTTCAAAGTATTATTTAGCCAGTATTCTAGTTTCCACCAGAAATGCCTTATTTTGGGACACTTCCATATCATATATACCAAATCAGCTGTGGGGAAAAAACATTTAGGACATTTATTGAAGTCAAGATTCCGGCATTTAAAGCCTTTTTCAGGTGTAAAATAGGTCTTATGTATAAGTTTGATATGAGCTTCCCTCCAGGTAGATGACAAAGTAACCTGTAACACCTTAGATATAGATGCTTGTATACATCTGATGTCAATATTAATATGTGGTATCAGCAAACTCCAATCTGATACAACTTTCTCTAAGGTAGATACTCCTTTGATAGAGCCAAGGAGTTGGTAACATGGGGTGATTGACATGAGACGATTTTTTAACCAACACAAGCCAACTTTCCAAGGTTCCCAAGGCCCAGCACCAACCTGATTCATTTGTTAGCTCTGAAACAAAATGTTTTGCTTGCAAGTATGCAAAAAACTTCTTGTTGGTGAGATTGAATTCTTCCTTAAGTTCCTCAAAAGTTTTCACACATTTTCTATCTTTGCCTAATAAATAAAAAGCCCTATCCAGTCCCAGGTTATGCCACCTCCTGACAGGTGCAGAATTTAGACACGTTTGAAACTTTGGGTTCCCAATCAAAGGTAAATAGCTAGAAACTTTACAGTCTATTGACAAAAGGTTGCATATCTTCCACCAGGCCTTCAAAGGATTGAAAATAGTTTTAAGTATTTTTATCTCTATAGGTAACAATTTAGGCTCACAGTGAATTAAAGCTGCCAGGAGAAATGGATTGTATATACTTTTTTCGAGTCCATTGTTTACAACATAATCATTAGAAAAAATCCAGTCTACCACTATAGGAGCAAGAAAGGCATAGTTATATAATCGCAAGTCTGGTAATGCAAGCCTTCCATATTCCCTAGGTAGAGAAAGTTTAACTAAGGATATCCTAGGTCTTCTCTCTTGCCAAATAAACCTTCTAAGTGCAGTATTATGGAGTTGGATATCCCTCCCTAGGAGGATTATAAGGACATTCTGTAAAGCATAAAGTAATTTCGGAAGAAGAACCATTTTGAACAGTGCTACCCGGCCTGAGATGGATAGTGCGAGATTTTGCCAACTTCTTAACTTCTCCCTAATGTTTATCAGGGCTGGAGGGATATTAAGATTATAAATATTGTCCGGCTTGGACGGAGTAAGAACGCCTAGATGAATCTGTAACAACCCTGAAAGGTATATTTAATGGGGAGTCCCGATTTTTCCTGAGCCATAAAAGCTCAGATTTTCCCCCATTTACCCTGAGAAAAAACGCCAAATAGTCAATAATCAGAAGAAGTTTAGGTATATTGGTTTTGGTATTTGCCAAATATAACAGTATATCATCCCCATAAAGTGCTATTTTCAATTCCTTTTTACCTATTTTGATACCTTCCAATTGATGTCTAATCATAATTGCTAAGGGTTCGATAGAAATATCAAAAAGAAGGGGATAGAGAGGACATCCCTGATGTGTCCCTCTTTTTAACGTGATCTCTGAAGACAAAATATTGTTAACTATCATACTCGTATGTGGTTCATTATACAAATTTTCTATGAACTTAAGGAATTTACCTTTAAAGGCGAATTTTGCTAAAGAGGAAGATAAATGATCATAATGTACTGAGTCAAAAGCTTTCTCAGCATCAATTGAAACTATTGCCAGATCAGGGGTATCCTCCCTCCCCCCCTCTCTGACGCCCTTAGCACCCTAAAATATTCTACAGTTACCAAGGTTTCCCTTATCTTTGCTGAGGAATTCCGTTTATGTATAAACCCCGCTTGATCTTTATGAATAATATTAGGGAGAATCAGTTGAAGCCTTTGTGCTATTATAGAAGTGAAGATCTTGTAGTCTGAGTTTAAAAGAGCTATGGGTCTATATGACCCCTTCTGACTAGGATCTTTCCCTCCCTTAAGAATTAAGGTTGTAAATGAAGCAGATAAATGGGAAGATACTGGTTTACCCAAGATAAACATATCATTATAGAGCTTGCATAGATGCAGAGTAATCGCTGGAGAGAGAATCTTGTAAAACTTATTAGGTAGCCCATCAGGCCCTGGTGCTTTATTTGAAGAAAGATCTGAAATAACTCTTTCAATTTCCATCTCAGCAATGGGGGCATTTAAAATTTCAATGGATTCAAGTGAAATTGTGGTATATATAATTTTGCTCCAAAAGTCCTCAGACTGGGATTTTTCTGAATTTCTAGGAGAATAAATAATTCTTCAAAAATGGATCTAAAATCTTTTCAGATTTTGAGCGGTTTTCCCCCCTCATGTTGAAGTGTTTCCATCATAGATGACGTTTTGTCTCTTTTAACCAAATTAGCGAAGAGTTTCCCAGACTTGTTGCCGAATCTGTAAAATTTTGCTTGAAATCTTAGATCTTTTTGTGTTGTTTGAAAAACAGAGAAAGTATCTCTTTCATTTTTTGCTCTAATATATTTTGCCCAATTTACTGGTGTTTTTTCCAGCAAAAAGCTATTATAGGAATTAATCATTGATTGAAGTACTTCTTTCTCTCTCATCTTAAGCTTCCTAGATAACATTGAACTATTGGCAATTATTTCTCCCCTGAGCACTGCCTTTGCAGCTTCCCAGAACACTGTAGGGCAATCTATATGATCATGATTAAAATAGACATATTCTTCAAGCTTAGATTTGAGCCAATTTTTAATTTTTTAATTTGCTGAGAGAAAAGAAGGGAAGATGAAACACAAGGGTTTAGATTTCAGACCGTTGAACTGGAACTCTAAAAAATAGGTCCATGATCTGATAAGGAAATAGGTAGTATTCCTGCCTTTACCTTTGTTGTGCATAGCCTTTCGTCAGTAAGAAATAGGTCAATTCTAGAAAGTTTTTTGTGGGCCTTGGATAAAGTCTCCTTTGTCAGGATTCTGAATTCTCCAGATATTCATTATTGCAAGATTGTGTGTAATTTGTTTTTAACATCTTGTTCTCTAAATTATCTCTCTTATGCTTTAACTGTTTAGGGCTTTGTCTTAATCAATTCAGGGGATACTGTGGAGCCATGTTGAAATCTCCCCCGAGAACCAAGTGACCTTCGGAGTAGAGAAAAATTTTAGATCGTAACACGCCCCAGAACTCTGTGTCAAAAATATTGGGTGCATAAATATTACAAAGCATATAAACAATTTTTGCAATCTTGACTTTCAACATCAAATACCTCCCCTCTGGGTCCACACTAGTATGCATAACCTCTAGGTCGATATTCTTCCCTATCATTATTGCAACTCCTCTCTTTCTCCCTGAGCTTGGCGAGGCAAAAACTTCCTTAACCTAAGAGGTCTTTAACTTCATGGCCTCCGATAATTTAAAATATGTGTATCCTGAAGAAACGCTATATCTTTATTGATCTTTCTCAATCGGGATAAAATTGTCTTTCTTTTAATAGGGGAGGTGATGCCTCCAATATTCCAGGAGACTAACTTAAAGTTACCCATCCTGCTCGTCTTCTAAAGAGAGAAAGAGAAAAAAAGAGGAAAAGAGAGGAAAGGAGAAAAAAAAAGAAAAAACACACAAACAAACAAACACAAAAACACACACAAAAATCCCTGTGCGGGACCTACACTCTATATACTGAAAAAAGAAAAAGCTGATTAAATCAGCTATGTTCTGGGGATCTTAGTTTATCTAAAAAAAAATCTGCCTCTTGGGCCAGGTCAAAAAAGTAAACTTCCTCTTTAACAAAGACTTTCAGCCTGGAGGGATAAATTATAGTGGCACGGAAACCCTGTTGTATAAATTTGGTGCATATTGGGGCCAGTTCCCTTCTCTTTGTTTTGCGGTTTCAGCCGAGAAATCTTGATACAAGAGTATTTTAGAGGTTGGTTCTTGTAAAAGTATTGAAGAAAAGTGACTTTATCTTAGAAATTCAGCAGTCTCGCTAGCAGTGGTCTGGTCCTAGTGTTCCCTTTATTATCAGTTAAAGTGAAGGTAAACTTTGATGAATGAAAGCCCGTTTTTAAAAATACTATTAAAAACAGGGGCACTTTCATTCATCAAAGTTTACAAATCAGCCGTTTTGATTAAAAACTTACCCTTTTTTCTTTTCACAGCCAGAGCAGCTTCCCCCTCCTGGAAATTCTCTCTTCACACGTCAGCAATGACTAATCCGGCTTCCTCCAATCACAGCATGGCCTTAGGCAATGACTACCCTGGGGGGAAAGCCGTGATTGGAGGAAGCCTATGCCATTTCAGTGACCTCAGATGGCGTGAGCTGGAGCGCTATAGGATGATTTGATCGCTCATCAGGACTTGTAAGTGGCATTTATTATATTGTGTATTGTACTTTGAAATGATGTATATGTGATTTTAGTATTAGGGAGATACCTTGAAAAAAAATATTTATCTTACTATTTATTAGTGTGTGAAGTCTAAATGATTCATCATTTGTTAATCAATTAAATAATTCAAATGATGTTTGACTCAATTTAATCTGAAGCTGAAAGCTCAAAGAAAAAATATATATATATATTTATATGCATAACTGCATGTATATATATTATTTTAAATAGGTTGTTATTTTCAGCAGAAGAATACAAACTCCATGCATTACAGCTGCAGATACATTACACAGAAGAAAACATAGCACATGGATCTAATGTTGACATACATGTTTATATGTTCACAGATTTAGCACGGAGAAGAGGGAGAATCCCCTGTTATGTCAGGCCAGTTAACATGACCACCGCGGTCAGTGACAGATCTTCACCACCGCTCCCACTGTCTCTTCTCCAGGATCCAGTGGGAGATGACTCAGGGAGTGAATCAGAGGTCCCTGATGATATCCCAGGTCATTTTCTATATAACACAATGTTTGCAGTCTTTAACACTACAAAGGGATCCTGACCAACCACCAGTGGAGGATCCTGCCCCAGCTGTTTCGCCAGCGATGGCAGATGATGAGGTGGCAGTAACACAATTTAAGAAATTATCATATTATGTTTTAACATTTGTATCTTGAAAATGAATTTGTAGACCATATTTTATTTTATGTTTTTAACATTGATGTGTATAAAATAGTCCTTGTCACATATTCCTCATCCTAACAATGATTTGTGTTTATGCTTCATCTCTGACAGCTGACCAAGAATCCATTACTGAGGATTCTGCTCCTGCCGTCTTGTCAGCGATGGCAGAGGATGTAGGAGAATGTAAGAAAATATCATATTATGTTTTAACACTTATAGCTTTATAATGAACTGGTAGAACATATTTTATTTTGTGTTTTTATAGATCAAGATCAGGGGACCCAAACTGACCACATTCTCTCCCAATTGTTTGGGCAACTTTCTGAGGGGCTACAAAATGTAGTAGATTCCTATATAATAGGGGGCGCCCTAAATGATAACAATATATCAGACCTAGTGAGGTATAAAATGAACGATAGATCAATTAAATTAATACTTTAAATCAGTTATTGTACTAAATATCGCACATAAATAAAAACAATAGGTAATGCTTCAATAATTCCAAGTATACAAATAAAAAGTCTCTGAGGAGTGGAAATAGAGGGTAATCTTTAGGCAGCAATCTGTAGAGAACCCGGCCTGGATCCTATAGGGATGATCTACAAAACAGAAAGAGACAGATGCGCCACATGGCCCAATATTGTTGTGAGTATATTACTTAAATAGAGTAATATATCTTGGGACCAATTGTGAGTATATTACTTAAATAGAGTAATATATCTTGGGACCAAACTGTACTAGGCCATATAGGCACCCCTGTGTCTTTTTATATTTCCACTACAGATTATTCCTTTCTACCCTAGAGGTCGGTCTGCTGGGTGACTGTGATTGATCCCAGACTGCTTCTATTGCACTAACTGAAGTGCTTTCCCAATTGTGAGTTTATACTGGCACGACTAGACCATAATTATTGTGTTGAACAAACAATATTGGGCCATGTGGCGCATCTGTCTCTTTCTGTTTTTTACAAAATGTAGTAGCCACCATTACACAAATCCAGGTGGCACTCCAAGGATTGATTTAATTTATATATAATTAGTTTTTTTTATCTTGTGTTAAGAATATTTTATGGTTCTGTTTTTTATGGTTCTGGTTATAAAAAAAATTACAATAAAATATATATAATCAAAATAATAGTATAGCTGTATTCCTTTAAGAATTATCTTGAAGGGACATGAAAAACCAAATATATGTCGAATGATGTATAAATAGCATGCAATCTTGTTTATTTTGTTTCTTTTAAAATATATTTGATTTACCTTTATTCTTTTGCTGTCCTTTGATGAAGAGCATATGTAAATAAACTATATAGCTGCTGATTGATGGTTGCACATAGATGACTCGTGATTGGCTTGCATATGTTAATTTCTATTTTTACTAAAAAGGATATCTGAAGAATACTAACAGTAAAAATTAAAATGTTGCTTGAGATTGTCTTGTGTATCTGCATAATTAAATTACATATATGAGTTTTATGTCCCTTTAAGCTATGAACTAACATTATGACTAATGCTTCACATTACATGCTATATTATTCCTCAGAATAATAATATATTGACTATATATAAAAATACTGGTATGAATAAATACAGAGCGATGAAAGACAATATTGCTTGCTTTAAAACAAAATATATTGATGAACATGTAAATATGTTTGAAATAAATAAAGACATAACACTGATATATACACACACACACATATAGATATATAGATATAAATATATATATATATATAGTACTGGTAAGGAAGGAGGGCACTCACAGGACTTCATACATAGGGTAATCTTTTATTATAGTTCTTAACAAAAGTGCATTGTCAACGTTTCGGCCTTTTCTTAGGCCTTCTTCAAGACAAATTTCATGATCTGAGCTCGTGCGGAACACAGCGTCCGCGTTATACTCCTAGAACGACTGAGACATTATCAGATAGAGCATGTCATTTTAAATAACTTTCAATGTTAATCCTATTATCAAATTTTCTTTGTTCTCTTGCTATCTTTTTTTTAAAAAGCAGGAATGTAAAGCTTAAGAGATAGCCCGTTTTTGGATCAGAAACTCGATTATGCTTGCTTATTGATTGCTAAATGTAGTCACTAATAAGCAAGCGCTATCCAGGGTACTTTACATAAAATGGGCTGTTTCCTAAGCTTTAAATTCCTGCTTTTTAAATAAAGATAGCAAGAGAACAAAGAAAAATTAATAGTAGGAGTAAATAATGTCTCAGTCGTTCTAGGAGTATAACGCGGACGCTGTGTTCCGCACGAGCTCAGATCATGAAATTTGTCTTGAAGAAGGCCTAAGAAAAGGCCGAAACGTTGACAATGCACTTTTGTTAAGAACTATAATAAAAGATTACCCTATGTATGAAGTCCTGTGAGTGCCCTCCTTCCTTACCAGTACTCTATACATATTAATTGAGGATTGCACCCAGGCATTGGAAACAGTAATGTGGATGGAGTGCTAGGCCACCGGCTACTAAATATATATATATATATATATACATAAATATATATACATATATGTATTTATGTATATATACATATATACATACGGTATATAAATACACAAGTGTATTGAAATATATATGTACAATGGTATAAATAAAGTTGGAATAAGGAGACTAAAATGTTATCATTTGATAGACATTCAGGGTAGATCATTTGATACATAAGGATATCCGCAACATTGATGACTCTTATTTATCAACAGTCCGATGCTAATCGCGCCAGACTTGACGTGCGTGTTTTTAACAGACCTGTTGATAAATAAGGCTGTCGAATGTAGATTTGCGGCAGCAATGTCTGGTGAGCGTATTGACTCCAGCGAATGCGCCTATATTGACGCTTTGATCAATCGACCCCTATATCTCAGCATACATATCTTCTGATTGCTGCATATGCTCCATACATTTGCTAACAAGATCAATCAAAAGCTTACAATAGTCTGACACCTCATGCTTGCTTTATGCTGATCTACAAAGTAAAAAAATAAGGCTAAGCATCCTTTTTTAATTGCAAGTAAAATGCAAATTATTCTAGGATTATAGGCCCTGCTAGTTTGATCACTGGATTATAACTCCTTAACGACCGCAATGTACCCTGTACGCCGCTGGTCGTTAAGGGATTGTCTGGCTGTAATAGCACATGTCTTGCCACGAATACACCCCCATAGAGAGACCGGCGACGTACAGGGTATGTCGCTGGTCATTAAGGGGTTAAAGGGACATACACATGCTTTATATAGCATTTATTGTTGCATTACTGCTCCTGATAATAAGGTTTTGATTTGACATGTGCATTTGTTTAGTTACGAATGCACATTTGTTAAAGAAGCACAGATACTCACCTTGTTTTCACAGAACAAATATCCAAACAAATGCAGCACAGAATATAAAGGAAAAGGTTTTTTAGTGCAGGCCCTGGGAGCCGCCACGCTAAGCCACTTATTAGCACATTCCTCAGCTAAGTGAAGAAGAATTGGGGTTAGCGTGGCTTTACTCTACAGGTGAACTCACCTTTCTCCTGTAGCAAAAGAAAATCTACATTCGCTTAATGAAAACAAATGTAAATGTTTCACCAATGGTCGGCATTCATCTCATTTAAAATTAAGCAAATCTTTCTTTCTTCAAAACAGACAAGAACACAAGCGCAACTCCGATTCACAGGGGCTGAATAATTTATTAAACACACAAGTTCGCATACTTATGCCCTTACAAAATATCAACAAAATCAAGCATATTTAGCTGTTAGCCTGGTAACTGCAGTTCCGGTGGTCCTGTTACTGCTGGTGCAACTCCCCACTCCTCACGCATTCGCTATGATATGGACAGTTTCTGCTATATGACTCCAAATGTCATGTAGCTTTTACGGCTCCAACTCAACTCGTTTCTTCTGCTATCTATGCAGACTTGATCAAGAGATTAACGGGGTATACTGCATACCCTTGTCGATGTTTAAAAATGGTGCTAAAACACTCCCATGATCACCTGTTCGATGAGACAAATGACGTAACAACGAATAAGAGTGATCCTACTGACGTTTGCGTGGTACGCTTGTCAATGAAACAGTGTTTCAAGACTGCAGCTTAAAGTGAATGTCAATTTTTATGCTAAAGTGCCCGGTTTTTAAAAATTCGAGTAAAACCATGGGCACTTTAATTCATCAAAATTTACTTTTCACTCCTGTTGAGAAAAAAAACTTACCTTTTATTCTTCACAGCAGCTCCAGCTTCCTCCACCCGTTGCAAAGCCTCTTCCTGGGTCTAAAATGAGGAATCCGGCTTACTCCAATCACGGCATTGAATCAGATACTGATTCCCCCGGGGGGGGAAGCCGTGATTGGAGGATGACCTATCCATCATTTCTGATGTCAGAAATGGCTTGCAACGACCAGAGAAAGCTGGAGCTGCTGTCAAGATTAAAAGGTAAGTTTTTTTTTCACAACAGGATTGAAATGTAAATTTTGATGAATTAAAGGGCCCGCTTTTAATCAAATTTTAAAAAAACGGGCACTTTAGCATCAAAATTGACATTCACTTTAATCACAAGAGGAAATACTCATGGTGAAGTTTTGTGAAATGTCAAGTTAATCTGAAGGAAATTGATCATACTGACATGGGTGTCGCTGGATACAATATCAAATAAATACTTTGAACTATGCATTTAAAAAAATCCTAGTCACAGTAAGTAGTTAGTGAGCAACGCCATACCAATATAAACAATATAAAAGTAATCACACAATATTAAAAAACATGCTGATGCTCACTAAATTAACTACATTATTCAGAATACATAAGGGATAAACCTCCTATTACGTCTTTCTTGTACCAACAAAATGAATAAATAAAGACACTTGACAACAGGTTATATGGGCTAAAGACCGGTCACGGTCACATTTATTAATAACAATAAGCCTTTAAAACTAGGCTTATTCAACTATGCCAAATAGGCAACTTTAAATAGATATATAACGAACTATATTAGTTCTTCGCTGGTGGCGGCCAAGACTAGCTAAATTAACCCTTACTGACAGACGGCCAGGGCCCTACACGATGTTTGCAACGTGGCAGGCTGCCACGCCCAATTGGCAGGGAGAGAGAGCTGTAAGCTATAGAGGTATTTGCCTAAGATTCGTAGGGGGGAGTAACCCCTAGGTCGGCACCTAGTGGGTGTCACCTCCCCCATCCCATGACATCACTCATCTCGCCCCCTGCCCGCTCTCTAGGCCCTGACCGACCGCCAGCTGGGGCATACAACCAGCCCAGTAAGGCAATCCCCCCCAGAACGATTCGTAAAAACACGCTCTAGGTGGGTGGAAGACTAAATTACACCCCTGGTCTTATTGAGCTAGTTCAATTAAACCTACCCATGCCAGGGGATAAGTCCCTAACCCTACCTAACGCCGCCACATCTCCTTCTGGGGCCGGGGGGGGGGGGGAAAGCTTGCTTGAAGTCTGGAACCAGGAAGAAAAGAGGGCCGGATCCACTGCAGCCAGGACCTATAAAGGTAAGCAGAAACACCGCCCCCCCTACATGCAACATTGTAACATCTAGTACCTTCCAGACTTCAACTCAGTTATCCCTTAATTTTGCTACAGTCCCACTAGAGGGCCCTCCACTTCCATTAAATGAACAAAAATGAGCAAAACCTACAAGACTATTCTAAAGTACAGTTAAAATGGTGATAAATCAAATATTGTAAAGACAATCACAATCCTTAAAAACATAAAAACTTGTAGATAAAAACTTCAATTTCTATATAGATCAAAATATACATCATAAAATTAGATTTGTAAATGACTTGGAGGCCTATTTAACAAATGTCTGTCGGACCTGATCATTCAGCATTGCACCAGCAGCTCACAAGAACTGCTGGTGCAACGCCGCCCCCTGCAGACTCGCGGCCATTCGGCTGCCAGCAGGGGGGTGTCAATCAACCCGATCGTACTCGATCGGGTTGAATTGTGGCGATTCCTGTCCGCCTCATCAGAGCAGGCGGACAGGGTTATGGAGCAGCGGTCTTTAGACCACTGCTTCATAACTGCTGTTTCTGGTGAGCCTACAGGCTCGCCAGAAACACGGGCCCTTAAGCTCCGTACGGACTTGATAGATAGGCCCCTTTATCTCTACAGTGAAATCAAACATAATAAGAAATATGGGTATAAATATGAGTATAAAAATGATTATAAGCGGATAGACACACCCTGCAGGCTGTTACTTGGGTCCCAGTCAAACTTAACCCATAAAGGCTTGGATATCGAAATCTATATTAAGCCCATGGGGGGAAAGGCTGCCTAATGAATGAATCCACTTAGTTTCACAATTACGCAGCTTTAGTAGTCTTTGTGTGCTATTTTTTTCTTTTCTTTCTTGTATAGAGATGTTAATGTTGAATATCAATGGATCAGCTGAGCTCATGAGCAGTCAACAGCCTTGGGTAACAGAAAAGACACTGTCAGAATTAGCTACCAAACAGATTAAACTACGCATGCGCGCAAGGACATGGCTTCTTTAAGGTTGAATAGGAGACTAATATTCATCTCTGTTGAAATTAGCTACCTGAGGATGTGTGCATGCATATAATTACGTAATTGTATTCCAAATATTCTTTTGAAACATCTGTGGAATGCAATTATGTAATTGTGAGCATGCTCTCGTCAAGGTAGCTATTTTCGACATGTTTCTTATCTAGTTAAACCTGAGGGGTTTTACTGATCAGCAGCTGGATTGGTTATTTCTTTAGGCGCTCCTATCTTTCTTTCACATAAGCTATTTTCGACAGAACACCTACCATGACTGGAAACGGCACAATACTGTTAAGGAGGCTGCGCTGCAGTGCATAGTTGCGTAACTCTAATTTATTCCTCAGAGGCCCATTTCAATTCGGCTACTGTTCCAGCACTAATGGCAGCCCAGGGAGCAATTGCCACTCTGCCTCCCTCCATCCCTCAAGGACTTTTACTAATATTTGTTTTGGACACACAAGCCTTAATTATTTTAAATACGCCATTATCAATTTGTATTATTATTATTATTATCATTACTATTATTATTATTAAAAAGCATTGCTATCATTATTATTAAATAGCATTACTATTATTATTATTATTATTAATAAATAGCATTAAGTTATAAATGACTGCTACATTACATCACTTTTGTTGGAACCTGTAATTGTTTTCATCCCATAACTTCTCTATGTTTTGAACAATTTTTCTTTTCATGAAATATGATTATGTACCTTATTTAAACCAGGTTATAGTAATGACTTAAAATGATAAATATAAAGATAATGACATACTGAGCATCTTGCTCAAATGCAGAAAACATTTCATGCATGATGAATTGAGGACTTAGTAGAGTTAACTTTATATAATTTTCTGTAGAAGAATGGAGAGAATAATATTCTCATCACATCATTATTTTAACTACAATACACAATTATTTTCACATGTATTCAGAAATATGTTTGCACATTATTCCCTGTTGGTAAAAAAAGCATTTGCTTTATAAAACACTGATTTTCCCTTTGGAAAAGTCTTGGCATAATGATGACAATTATAATGCATTTTGTTATGGGGGGGGTTTTGATGATGTACCCCAGAGGATAAAAAACAATGTTCAGTTAGTGCTTTTATAAATGCATGTTAGTTGTACTTTCTTAGATCAATAGCCAGATCTATTTTATATATATATATATATATATATATATATATATATATATATATATATATATATATATATATATATATATATACTGTAAATATATATATCGCAAGAGAGGGACACAAAAACAGCTCAAGTATAACTGCACATTTTAACCCCTTAAAGACCAGCAATGTACCCTTATGTCGCTGGTCTTTCTATGGGGTTTGTGCAAATAATAGTTCGGTTTCACTGCCAGTGGAGACTGGAGAGACTGCGCTATTTCCAGTTACAAGAAGGGAGAAGGGAGGGTATAATTTTGTGGTGCGGCCTCTTGTGGCGGGTCCCACACTATTATAAAACAGAAAACCATTAACGACCAGCAATGTGCATGGACATTTTTTTTAAAGTATATTATCTATCTGAATTCTGAAAGAAAAAATTTGGGTTTCTTATTTTTTTTTTTCCATTATTTTCTTTGACAGAGGAACAATCATTTACAACATTGCAAAAAGCAGATATTAACATAAACAGAGAAAAAAAAAGATGCTCACAATGTATATTCATGAAAAAAACCCAAGAAAAGATACTTTCAGGTTCAAATGATAAACTGGCATATATCTAATAAATGTGAGTTACGATAATGGCAGATATTCCTGCTGAATTAAAAATTGTGCATCTTTTTAAATGTTGACAAACCAATTAGAAATCATACCAACCAATACCAAACTGGGCAAAACATTACCATACAATACAAGAAAGAAAAAAAATGGGTTTCATATCCCTTTAACATTAACATCTCTATGCAAGAAAGAAATATATTTTACATCAGACATTATCAAAACTGATAACATTTAAAGGGACATGAAACACAAACATTGTCTTTCATGATTCAGATAGAGTATGTGATTTTAAACAACTTTCCAATTTACTTCTATAACCTATTTTGTTTGGTTCTCTTGGTATCCTTTGTTAAAAGAATACATAGGTAGGCAGGTAGGCTCGGGAGCTGCTGATTGGTGTCTGAAAATACACACCTCGTATTATTGGCTCCCCCAAATACATTTAGATAGCTCTCAGAAGTGCATTGCTGCTTCTTTAACAAAGGATACAAAGAGATGGAAGCACATTAGATAATAGAAGTTAATTGGAAAGTTTGTTAAAATTTCATTCTCCATCTGAATCATAAAATATACATTTTGGATTTAATGTCCATTTAAGGTAAAATGTTTTTCTTTTTATACATAGATGTTCATGTAATATTTGTTGTCATCTTTTTACAGATATGCTACATCACTTTTAAGTGCTTCAGTTAAAGGGACAGTCAACTCAAAAAATGTTACTGTTTAAAAAGATAAATAATCCCTTTATTACACATTCCCCAGTTTTGCACAGAAAATATGGTTATATTAATAACACTTTTTACCTCTGTGATTACCTTGTATCTAAGCCTCTGCAGACTGCCCCTGATCACATGAATTTTTATTATCTATTGACTTGCAATTAAGCCAATTAGTGCTGTGTGGTGCACAACCCAAGGGCATGAGCACAATGTTATCTATATGGGTCACATGAACTAGCACTACCCCGTTGTGAAAAGCAAATAAAAAAGCATGTGATAAGAGGTTTTCTTAGAAGCAGTCAGAAATTTGGAGGTTTAAAAGTTATAAAGTATATTAATATAACAATGTCAGTTGTGCAAAGCTGCGGAATGGGTAGTAAAGGCATTATCTATCTATTAAAACAACAATGTTTGTGTTCGCTGCCCCTTTAAGCCTGCATCTCCAAAGTGCTTTCTGTGTGATCTCCAAAATCCCATTTTTTCTAGACAGTGAAACATACATGTGATATTTGTTTAAGCCATTTTTTTCTTGAGAATATACTTAAAGAATTTTACAAACGTTCCATATGAGGCAACTATTTGATGTTCCCCTTAACAACTCATACTCCAGTTGGATCTAGGGCTATTGTATTTTTTTATCTTAATTTAATAAGCTTTGGCAGATAACATTGGTTCATTTAACTTGTTTTTCATGTAGGAGGGAACATTTTTCCCTGAAGAAATTAATGATTATGTACAAGGTTTCCTTGGCTTTTGATCTTTCCATCTGGTTTGTTTCATTTGTCTTTTGTAGCAACTAATAAAAAAGCAAATAAACTATAATTAAAAGAATTTGACAACCTACTGTTAACATTGGATGGATGCACTCTTTTTAAATCCAAAGGTACATGGTAGCTATTTTTGAATGTCCCACTGAACTAAATGTTTGGATGGCTGAAAAATAATATATTTTACAGTGGTGTCTAGTCTGACATATTTTTGTGCAATTAGCTCCAAAATTTACCACACAACACATTTTAGATAATAAATAAACCTAACCAAGAATGTTTTCAGAGGAGTATGAAAGAAATATTTAATGACAGCAATTATTGTTTTGTAGACAGATCTGCAATAATTGTTGTATATAAACCCATATGCTTCTCTTCTAGTCATATGTACTGAAAATGATAAGAAAGTTCATAAAGAATTAGTTCCTAGCTTGATAAATCTATCATCTTGTAGAATAGTTTAAAAGAAAAATATTACAGTGAACATTGGGAATGTGTTATCTATATCTTATAAATTGGAAGTTTGGTTTTGATATGTTATTATTGATGGGGTGATATAATAAATTAATGGAATTTTTTAAAGATAAGGTTTGAAATCTTGCCAGGAAAAAATAGTGGGGTCTTATATAAAATTGTTTCCACTTTGCTAGTGAGGCAAATGTTTTGAATGATCTCATCACCATGGTAAGTTTACACAGTAAAATTGTAGCAGCTTAGGTAAGACTTCTTCATTCTGAGCATATCTTTGAATATATAGAAAAAAGGAGTAAGAAAAATAATAACTTTGCAAGTTAAATATGTTTTTTTACTACAATATATTGAAATATATATGATTTTACATAAGACAATTAGGGCCAGATTACAAGTGGAGGGGTATTTAATGCTCCCTCCCACTAACTCTGCTAGAAGTAAGGTTTCTGCGAGGTTCGGTTAGTGTTCGTATTAAAAGTTGAAAGTAAAAAAGTTTTCGATCGCGCACTAACCCGATGTGCGCTAAAAATACAATAGCGTTAATGTACTTGCAAATAGAAGTCAATGGAGCAAAAAAAGTGCAAAAAACGAACACCTTACTTGCTCCCAAACCCGATCGCATATTCTCAAGTGTGGTAATCCAACATGAAATTATTAATATCTCACATTCCAATGTTCTTCACATAGCAGAATATGTTCTATTTATTCATAAATACATATTTTTACATATATATGTTGGTATTTTGGTACAATATGTATCTATACCTGTAACATATGCCTGCCTGATATCACTGTCCCTTTAAGACTGCCTTCCCTGCTACTGACAATCATACTGTTTGGGCAGTATCTGCATTCAACTTACCTGCCTAATTAATTAATCATTCATGCACCTGATTTCCTCAGCCTCTTTTAAAACCATCTCAGGCCTAATGTGCATTGCATTAGCTTTAAAGTTTTGTTCCAGAACAGAGGTCTGTGACTGTTCCAGCATGGATTTTACCAGCATATTCAAACTGCAGCCTTTCCTTTTAACTATGCTTAAAATCATCTAAACACAAGTATCCATATAAATCCATTTTGTTTCCTGGACACTGCTACTTAACAAACTCTGAACTTATTCTAAATTACAAGTATGCATTTGGTTATAATCACTCTCTAATTACTACAACAGCATCTTACTCAGAACTTTATAACTATTCTATGCTACAAGTTGTCATAGCTGAAATATCCTCCTTCAAATATGTTAATATATTCAGAACTCTGCATCTATGTGTTCAGTTAAACAGCTTTCCTGTGATTCTCCAATATATGCACAAACAGTATTTAATGCCTTAAACTTGCAACCTGTCTATCACCTATGCTGCTCTGCTTATTACTGACATACAGCTCTATATAATATTATGTACTGTGAACCTGCAACAAACCTTAATTTACATCTATGAGTCAATCTTCTACCAGTTTACTCTGAAGCCTGAACATAGTATACATAGTATAACAATTTATTAAATATGAATATTGCATAAAAAATGTTTTTTTTTCATGTTTTCATCTTCTTAACTACAATCTAAAATTTACCTCCATCCGATTAAATTTTATTTCTCTTTTCAAAAGAGCTTTATTGAGTAACCAAAATGCCTTTATTACATCATACAGAGTAAGTATATACGGATATTTGGGGTTGCATTACATAGCTGGAGAGTAATTCAATGTCTACCACAATGTTCTTCCCCTCTGGTACTGAGGGTTATAAGGAAAGACAAGTGGAAAGGGTAGTCAGAAGTGGAGAGTCCAACTAATAGTAATGTCTCTCTCTAAGTGGTAGCTCTTTTGTGTTATTTCTTTTTTCCTTTCTTCTGTTTTAACTTTTGATATATTTCTGTTTTTATACTATACACACATACATGTATATAAACTATACATGTAAATAAACAATTCAAACAAGTGAAAATAATTCAACACAGAGTATACTGATGACTGCTTAAAGTGTCATTTTGCGTTCCAGTGATCAAGTAGTGTGTTCATGAACAATAAACAAATTTGTTAATGTATGAGTGAGGAGCTAGTTATGCCTGATCCAAGAGGGGGTGAGGAGGGGAAGTGAGGGAAGGAGGCAAAAAGGAGAAAATGCCTATTTTCTGGGAGGAAAGGACAGTCTCTACCGAGACCATTTTTCAGTGTTCTTTTTGACTCATGGTCCACATCTGGAGCATCATTTCCTGTATTTCAATTTGTGATGTTCACAGATAATGATATCTTTCTAGCTGCAAAGTCGTTGTCATTTTCATTCTCCATTCCTCCACAGTAGGAATGTTGATCGTTTTCCAATGGGCCGGAATGAGGCTTTTAGCGCAAGCCAACATTAAGACCAAGATAGATTATTTTTTTGGGGTTTGTTTTCAAGTTTGGTTGTGAAGTGAAATAGTAGTGTTTCGGGTGTTCTAGGTATTTCTAGTTTTAAGATATTACACATCTGCCCATATTGCTTTTCAATAATCTTCTAGTAGCAAGCAATCCCACCATACATGTATGAGGGAGTCATCTGCTCCGCATCCTCTTTAGCATTTGCCTATTGTTGTGGGGTAAATTTGTTTCAGTCTGGCTGGTGTGAGATACCACCTACTCAGTTATTTATAGTGTATTCTTGTGTGTGTGTGAGCTGAAATTGATACACATTTTCCTATTTTAAACATGCGTCCCATTCTTTAACTGTAAAGGCAGTGCCCAATTCCTTGTGCCACTAAGTGGTGTATGTTGTGAGGGTAGTCTCTGATGGTGTCAGAAGGAGTTTGTAAATTATGGAAATTTAGGGGTATATTTATCATAGTGCGAGCGGACATGATACAATGTAGCGTATCATGTCCGCTGCACATCGATAAATGCAAACAGCATAATACACTGTCTGCATTTATCCTTATACCAGCAGTTCTTGTGAACTGCTGGTGCAATGCCACCCCCTGCAGATTTGCAGCCAATCAGCCACTAGCAGGGGGTGTCAATCAATCCGATCATATCATGTTATAATAATAAAATGCTGCTTTATAACTTCTGTTTCTGGCGAGTCTCAAGGGGCATCAAGCTCCATACAGAGCTTGATAAATCGGCCCCTAGGTGTCTAGCCATGTGGGACATGGTGCAGAGGTTTTCGAATAGGGATATGTCTCTGATGAAATGTTGTTTGTGTTTGTGTGTGCAAAGATATTGTCTAATTAGTGAGTAAGCAAACCATGATGTTGCAAGAGCAGGGTGTTCATCCTGTAACTCTTGTGGTGTTTTAAGTCTCCATGTGTTTAGTATTTTGCTAACACAGTTCATTGGGAAGGTCAGTGTGGAATGAGTTTGGTTAGTGTACAGTGGAAGTTCATGGCTTCCATATATTGGGGTCAGTGGAGAGTGTGGAGTGGATACATGTGAGCTTGTACATGTTACTTTGTCCCATTCGGTGAGTAATTCTTCCAGAAGTGGGAAGTCAGAGATGTTTTATTTGGGGATTGCTCTCTCAACCAGTTTTGTTATGTTTGAGGTAGGGATATACCCAGTAGTTTTGATTTGGTAAGGTTGAGGTGGAAGTTAGACACTTCCCCATCAAATTCAGATAGAATTAGAGGGATGGTAGTCTCTGTCAGTTAAAGTTAGTAAAAGATTGTCGGCATACATTGCTATTTTGTTTTCAGACATCCCTTTCCATATTCCCTTTATTAACGGGTTTTGTCTTATGTTACTGGCTAATGCTTCAATTTTTATAGCAAATAAAACTGGGGACAGAGGGAACCCTTGTCTAGTCCCATTGGTGATGTAAAATGTTTCTGATAGTATATTATTAACTTTAATTTGGGCATTGGGTTTTGAGTAAAGTGCGAAGACCATATTCAAGAATTTTTCCCAAATTCCACATTTTTATGGTTTTTCTGAGAAATGACCAGTTCACCCAGTTGAACACTTTTTCTGCATCAGTGGAGAGCAGATTAATAGGCAATAAATGTGCTTTAGAGTAAGATATTAATTGTATTATTTTAGGAGTGTTATCTCTTGCCTCTCTTCCGGGTATGAAGCCTACTTGGTCTGTGGAGATTAGTGTTGGTACATATTATTAAATTCAGTTTGCTAGGATCTTAATGTTGCTATTAAGTAGGGAAATAGGTCTATAATTTTCTGGTCTGTCTGTAGGCTTGCCTGGTTTAGGTAGTACCGTGACATATGCTGAAAGCATTGAATGTGGTAGTGTGCCTGTATCTGTCAGTTTGTTGAATAGGGTTTGGAGATGGGGCATGAGTATGGGGAGGAATGTTTTATAATATTTGGCATCTGGGCCAGGACTTTTCCCATTTGGGAGGTCTTTGATAGCATTATTAATTTCTTCCTGAGTTAGAGAGGATTCCAAGTGTTGTGTGGCTTTGGTTGTTAGTGTGGGTTAAGGAGTATGGGATAGGTAATTTTGTATTTTTTTGGTCTGAGGAAGTCCCTGTAGAGGAGTTGGGTGGGGTTGTAGATTGAAGGTTGTATAGCGCATCATAATAGCTACGGAATGTCTTAGCTATGTTGTAACTGTCATGTAAAATGTTGCCTTTTTTATCTTTTATGATAAAAATATGTGATTTTAATTGGCAGTGCTTGAGTGCTTGAGCCAGGAGTTACCCTGCTTTGTTGCCTCCTTCATAAAACTTTTGTTTGAGTTTCAGGGCTATATATTAATTTTCTTCCTGTAGTATGTTTTTTTTTAAACTCAATTCTAATTTGTGTGAGTGTCACTTCTAGTGCTGAGACCAGTGGTTGTTTTTTTATGTTTTTCTTCTAATGTGTGTATTGCTTGTAAAGTAGTGTTGTAATTCTCTCAGTGTCTTTTTAGTAATTTGGCCCTGTGTTTGATGAGGGTTCCCCTGATCACACATTTGTGTGCTTCCCATACTGTAGGTGTAGGTAGGCAATTTCTTGTGTTTATAGTGAAGAATTCAGTTAGTGTGGAAGTCAGGTCTGTATTAATTTCGGGATTGTCTATTAGTGTATCATCTAGCCTCCAAAAGAAAAGTGTGGCTGGTGGGCGTGATCTGACCATGTGATGCGCATTAAAGTCTCCTCCTAAAAAAAATACTCCTTTGGCTACTTCCAAAAGCTTCTGGGAGAAGTTCTTAATGAAAGTATGTTGTGCTACATTCAGTGTATAGCTATTGGCCATAGTAGCTAATTTGCCATATAAGTAACCAACTACTATGAGGTACCTGCCATCTTTGTCTGATTCTGTGTGTAGAAGCTGAAAAGAGAGATTATGGTGCAGCAGAATCCCTATCCCATTTTTTTTTGAGGTCCTGAGGAAAAGTATGCTACTGGGTATCTGTGATTATACCATTTAGGTTCTTTGTGTTTAGTAAAGTGTGATTCTTGAATAAACACAATATCTCCTTTTAATCTGTGTAGGTCTTGTGTCACAATTGAACGCTTGGTTATTGAAGCCCTTTACATTCACCGTGATTAGTTTGAGTGAGCTGATTTGGTGTTTTGTATGTGGTTGAGCCATTTTTTGGCAGGTCAGTTTAGTTTGTTTGTTAGGGCGTGGGTCTAGTTGCATGCCGGAAGGGAGAAAGAGGTAAGAAGGAAAGGGGAATTGTGGTCTGTCTGGGATCAGGCAGGTGTAGTGATCTCTGTTATTTTGTTCAAAACAAATGCAGTGGAATTTTTACAAAAGAGGGATGTGCCCTGCTAGGACCCTATAGGTATATCAGTAGATGGGCTTATGTTAAAGAGGATAGTAAATTACATTTTCAGTTAATTACATATTGATCTTTCATTTACACTGAGGAGATGTTGTAACTTTTGGGGGGTTTCTAAGATAAACATTAAGTAATAGAACCAAAAAGATATCTTTGAAGATTATAAATGCAACAGTCATTGATATCAACATCAACTAGGACATGCAAACCTGTATGTAGCTTGGATAGCGTTATTGCCCAAGATGAGGGTGCTTCATCTGTGTTCCATTTGTAAGTCCATATGGTTTTCTGTGGTGGGTCAGTTGTTGAGGTGCTTTTCCGGTGCCTGGATGGGTAGATTTCCTGGTGAATTGGTATCTAGTGTTAAACTAGGTAATGTGAGAAGTGTAATCCCTAAAGTAGAGCAGAAGGGTTTGAGGTCTTCCTGTGTTTTAAATATAGCTGTATTTTCTCATTTTGTGGCAATCATGCAGGTTTGGAAACCCCACAGGTATGGGACCTTATATTCCTGTAAAGTGGTCCTGAGAAATCTCATGTCCCTCCTTTTCTGAAGGGTGGTCGGGCTGAGGTCTGCGAAAATTTGTAGGGTGATTCCTGCATGTGTGATGGGAGTTTATTCCTGCTGTGTCTTAGTATCGCTTCCTTGTCCTGGTAGTTTAACAGTTTGAGTATGACATCCATAGCCGCCAGTGCTTTTGGTGAGGGCCTGGGATGGAGAAATCTGTGTGCTCTTTTTATTATTACTTCTGGGGATGAAGGGTGCTCTTGTAAATATCCCTGGATCGCTGCTGGATTTATAGATTCCGGGATTCCCCTGATGCGCAGGTTATTCTGCTTGCTGCGGTTGTCTAGATCCTCCACTCAATCCATAAGACTTTGTACCATTTCAGCACTATAATGAGCTTGGGTAGAGGATTCTGTGATCTTTTCTTGCATAGTTTCCTGTGTTTGTTCTATGGTGGAAACCCTTTGAGAGAGTTCAGTAACATCGTTTCTTAGCTCTCTGAATAAGCTTTTGACTTCTGCCATGATCCCTTTAATATCCTCTTTTGATGAAAGGGTAGTTCTGATGATACAGAAGTTTGTGAAGAAGATGCTTGTCTAGATTCAGTATTAGATGTGTTGCTTTCTTGTGTGTTAGTATCAGCCATTTTAAGGTAGTGGTTTATGCTTCTGGATTTTGAGCCCTTGTCAGTCAGGGATGTTTTCTTTTGTGGCCTTACAAGGGATTATACTGTATGCCAGTAGGGTTGTAGTAATTATAAGTTTATCTGCAGTTAGTTACAGGTATTATTTTCAGGCGTGGTGGTATTTATGCAACTTGAAAGGTAGGTCAATGGTTTTACCCTTAAAGGGACAGTCAAGTCTAATTTTTTTTTCATGATTTAAATAGAGAATGTGATTTTAAACAACTTTCCAATTTACTTTTATCACCAATTTTGCTTTGCTCTCTTGGAATTCTTAGTTGAAAGCTAAACTTAGGAGGTTCATATGCTAATTTCTTAGACCTTGAAGACTGCCTCTAATCTGAATGCATTTTGACCACTAGAGGTCATTTGTTCATGTGTTTCGTATAGATAATATTGAGCTCCTGCATGTGAAGTTTACCTGGAGTGAACACTGATTGGCTAAAATGCAAGTCTGTCAAAAGAACTGAAATAAGGGAGCCGTTTGCAGAAGCATAAATACAAGGTAATCACAGAGGTAAAAAATATATTTCTATAACAGTGTTGGTTATGCAAAACTGGGGATTGGGTAATAAAGGGATTATCTTTCTTTTTAATCAACAAAAATTCTGGTCTTGACTGTCCCTTTATAATTTTGATGAATTTTTTTTTAAGATATGTTAGAGCTGTAGACATGTGGTGTGTAGGAATATATATTTACTGTAGCTCCACAGATGTTTGTTGATGGCAAGTAATATCTAGAAGGTTTTATATAGCAAAGGATGATAGCGGCACTACCAAGAGTAGACCCCTATTTGTATGTTGTAGAGTGTGTTAGTATATACGCACTTACAATATTAACTAATGGTTGAGGTGAAAGAAAAGGTGCTGTAGTCCAGGGATAAGTAATGTTAGACAGACATTACCAAAAGTGTGTACATATTAGCACTAAGCTACTCATTATATTGGGCAGGTATGGAAATATTGGTCTAAAAAGGAGGACCAAGAAGGACGCAGGTTGAAAATTAACTTTTATTAAACAACAGGTAAAAAAAAACTAAATTAAAAACACATATCAACCATGTACTGATTATTATATTAAATTACGCTCATAGAAAAATAGGAATGCTGTATAGCAGGTAAAGATCCACCTTTTGGATCAATTGAGCAGGGAGAATATACTTTCTAGGGAGGAGGTAGGCGATTATCCAACGTGCACTGTAAAATGTAGAATTATTCAGCAAGTGTGCTGTGGAAAGGGTGCTCCCCACTAGATAACAAAGCACGTTTAGACAATGTAATTAATGTTTAATAAGAGACTGAATGGCATACTATAATGTGTAGAGAGCGATATCGCTGAGGTACTGGACACAGTAAGCTATAAGGTCTGAGGAGGCGGGCAATGTCAATGCCAGCAATGAACAGTAGAATAGTTTCTTGTGATAAACACTGCAGGCTTTAAAATACGGCAGTGTGGTTGTTCACCAGTATACTGTAATAAGTGGCAATCGTGCTAGTATTGGGACTGCTGCTCTTAGTTAAATAGGCTAGTGCATATAGAAAATATATAGATAGAACAAAATAGAGCGGTAATGTTGCGGAGTAAAAAACTGCCCTATGTTGAGTATGATAGAACGTATAACACACTGCACATATACTGAAATATTGAGCATTAACGCTAGTGTTACAAAACACTGTCCACTGTTTCATAGGTATTGTTATGAGTCATTTATACTACCACCTACCTTATCTCCCTGAGCTCGAGAATAGCACTGGCAAATTTGATTTTCCTCAGATACCTCATAATAACCTGAGAGAAACATGGAGTTCTCAACCATCATTCTGAGACTTTATCAAATACTGACTACATGTCTCATAGAGGTTGACGTGGAAGTATCAGAGTCACTTGGAGAGTTAGTTCTCTGAACAACATTTTAATATATAGATCTAGCTATGTTAACGTGGTTTACCCTCTCTCTTACTGATATGATGTAATGTCTTATATGCTGCGGAGTAGGGTTGGTATACTATGAAGTATGTTATTTCTCCATTTGACAAGTTACAGTTAAATGTTCGTTATGTTTAAGGTAATTATTTATATAGTGTTGTTAAAATTTGTTGATGCCTCATTTGAGGCCGTACTGGTTGACAAGGATTAACAGTTCACGACCAGTTTAATTTACTTTTCCACTGAGTGGGGCTGGAATTCCGGCTCCCACTTGCATAGTTCTGCTCTTAGCTCCCCCCATAAAGGGTAGCCCACACCAGGGTTCCATCCAGGTGGACTATTTCCACCTCATACTGTTGATACATCTTTTAGACTAAAGTGTTGATTGATTCCCTTGCCCTTTCCTTCTTCCCTCCTCCCCAGTCGGACCCTCACTTAACAGGGTTTTGAGTTACATTTTTCCCTTCTTCCCCCCCCTCTCTCATTCTATTTTTACTTCAGCAACAGACCTGGAAATTAAATCGCCTTAGAATCCTAACGCACAACTCCAGAGGCCTTAACTCCCCCTTCAAACGTAGTTTTCTTACCCGTATACTTAAGTTCCACAACCCCGATCTTGTTTTCTTACAAGAAACTCACTGGCAGCTAGACTCACCCCACAGATTTTACTCACGTTCCTACATGACCATAGAATACTCTCCATTTACTAAGAAAGCCAGAGGAACGGCTGTAATGATACATAAGAGGATTGCTTTTGAGCAAATACAGGTAATAAAAGACCCCCAAGCTAGATAGACAATACTTGTCTGTAAATTAGACCATGTTTTGCACACCCTAGTCTCAATATACCTACCCAACTCCAACCAACCTGTGTGTCTTAGGAAAATCCTACGGTTAATAGACCAACACAGACAAGGCAGGGTTCTACTAGCAGGTGATTTTAATATGATATGGAACACCAAAATGGACCATAAAACCCTGACCCCGACTAAAACTCATACCCAACTACATCTTCTTTCCACGCGTTTTCAAACTATCATGTCAGAATTCGGTTACTTTGACATGTGGAGGTCACTCCATACAACAGACAGGGATTACACCCATTACTCCCCCGTGCACAAAACCTATTCCAGATTAGACCACTTGTTTTGTTCTGCAGCAACATTAGACTCAATTTCTCACACTAGCACTTGCTGACTTATGTTCTAACGGCCACCACCCAGGTAAAGGCAAGTGGTCTTTACCTCACAACATTCTGGCAGACACTCCCTTTAGGGAAGAGCTGCACAGAGATATAATTTAACTTATCCAACATAACGACAATGGACAAACTGTAGATGATACACTCTGGGGGACTATTAAAGCCATAACTAGGGGTTACATTATTCGCAAGCAAGCTCGCCTTAGAAAGCTGGCGGGACTCACCTTAGCCCAAGCCCATTGTAAACTCAGGCTGTTAGAAACCACTAATCGGGCCAACATTACTAATGAAACATTAACACAGATTTCGGCCGTTAGGGCACATATCAACCAACTAGAACTGCGTCGCACCCAAGAAAATCTTACAGAACTTAGGCAGCTATACTACCACAAAGGCAATAGAGCAGACACCATGTTAGCCCATAAACCACGACATCGGAATGATACGTCCCGAATTCACCAAATTATATACAACAATGAGGTGATTAGACTGCCCTCATTGATAGGGGAATGTTTTGCAGACTACTATTCCAAATTGTAAAATATTGAGAAAAATGAAAACAAACTCCCTGCCCCCACACAACACATTAGACAATTTCTTAGTTCTCTAAACCTTCCAACTCTGACTTCGAAACAACAAGAGTCACTGTCTGGTCCATTTACCTTGCTTTAGTTCAAGCAGGTAATTAAGCGTCTGAAACCTTTTAAGGCACCTGGGCCGGATTGATTCCCTGCACAATTCTATAAGACCTATTGCCAAGAACTGGCACCAATACTTCTTAGATTTTTTTGTTTAGCGAGACAGGAAGGGAATTTTAAACCAGAATTTTTGGAAGCTAGTATAGTCATGATTCCCAAGCCAAACAAAGATCCCTCATTATGCCCTAACTATAGGCCCATTTCATTGATTAACGCAGACATCAAAATATATTCAAAACTGTTAGCCAACCGTATTTGCAAACTCTTACCCAGTTTAATTAACCCTGATCAGGTGGGGTTTATATTTAAACGCGAGGGCCCAGACAATACAAGGCACCTTGTCAATGTTGTCTGTGAGTCAACGAGAATGAATAAACCTTTCCCGGTCATCATTCTGGAACTGCAAGCTAAATTTTGTTTTAAATGGTCAAACAAGCAGGTTACTCACCTTGGAGTGAGGATCTCTAATAGTTTAGGGCAGATGGTTAAAGACAACTACCTCCCCTTATTGGCAGACCTAGGTTCTCTTAAAAATTAATGGGATCACAAGTCTATATATTGGATGGGCCGCATAGCCTCTCTCAAAATGTCTTTCCTCCCTAGGCTTACTTACCTTTTTCGGTGTCTCCCTATCAGAATACCCACCCACCTCTTACTACAACTTCAAAGCGAATGTACAAAGTTTATATGGCAGGGGAAGACTCCTAGAGTTGCCCACAGAACTTTACAATTTCCTATTCACCTGGGCGGATTGGCCTCTCCATCCATAGTCAAATACTATGAAGGGGCTATGCTTACGCACAAAACCCAATGGGGGGTGCTCCAGGCGCAAGATAGATGGAGGGATATCAAACAAGCCTCGTTGCCATCCAACATCTTTCTTAAAGACCTAATCTGGACCCCAGCCCATAGTCGCCGAACCTTGGGCATAACTAACTTTGTAATACTTGAATGTCTGGCTGTCTGGGATAAAATTAGGCATTGTGGGTTGATTGCACCTCACCCCTCCCCGATTACATCTGTCCCGGGCCTCCTTTCAGGCCTAGCGGAAACACACCCAAATACGTGGGCTCGACTTGGAGTTAAACAAGTCTCTGAATTTGGTCAGGGACTAATCAAGATGGGTATATCTTGCTGGCTCAGGATGCATCCTGCGAAAGTGTCCCACTCTTCCTTCGCTTTGAACTCACTAGAATTAAGAGTTTCCTGTCTAGCTGGGGATTCTTCCCCAATGCTTCTCGCCTGTTAACCCCATGGGAATCCATCTGGCATGGGGGACGCAGACTGCTTAAGTCTCTATCGAGACACTATGGCTTACTTGACGGGAGCATACCACCTGACCTGGAACCACACTTACTCAGGTGGAACACTTTACTTCACACCCACATTCCCGTAAACGCCTGGCAAAAGTCTATTACATTAACTAAAAAAACACTACACTGCATAACAACCTTCGAAACCTATTACAAAGTCATATCTCATTGGTACTTGGCGATTATCTAAAATGTTTCCGCAGACTTCCCCTCTCTGCTGGAGGCAATGTGGCCTTCCTGGCAATATGCTTCACACATGGTGGGAGTGCCCACAAATCAGGCCCATATGGAACTTATGTTTCCATACTCTATCTGCACTTAGGATCACGATATCTAGGAGCCCAGCTATGGCGCTACTCCACTTAAATATTCATTCTCTTCCCAAACACCAGAAAATATTATGCATATACCTCCTGTCCTCGGTCAAAACTAATATTGCGAGGTCTTGGAAGAAAGAGTCCCCTCCACGTTGGACTGAGATTCTGAATACTATGGCCTATCTGTACACAATGGAAAAAGACATTTATTACAGTTTAGATAAAGTTGACATTTGAATTGGCCTGGGCTGACTGGAAGGACACATTTGACACTCTATGGAAACCACTGGCCAAGCAATTAACAATTCCGCTCCAGTCTAGGTTGGGTTGATTGACCAGACAGTCCCCTTTCCCTTCCTTCCCTAACCTCATTCTTCCCTTCCCCCCCCCCATGTGATCATACTATGATGTATCGACTGCATTCTCTTTTCTCTTCTTTTTTTTTTTTGGGGTTTGGTCTTTGAATACATTTGTTTTCCTCGTTCATTATTTTAGTTCTCTCTCCTTAGGTAGAGGGATTGTTGAACACACTGTTACGCAATATTAAACTGGTATATTTGTACTTCCGATATGTACCAATTTATGTAGGGGTCCTGCGAGTCCCCAGTTGTGATATGTAATGTTTAAAACTGAATAAAAATTTTAAAATTTAAAAAAAATAAAAATAATAATAATAATACCAATTACATTTTTAACCATAAACCTCAAAATCTCTTAAGCCATGTAATAGGGATCCCCAGAATACATTGGATTTATAATGTTCCTTTCCTTTTTCAACCAACATAACAAACGATTCAAATGTATATATTATCCATGTTTATATCCTATGTAGTAACATCATAGAATTTGAGGTATTTAATTACACTTAAAAGGTATATATTTATTTTTGAGAAATGAATTGAATGTATTTATTATTCATTAAATTACTTGAAGTCTTTTTCATATATTAAATCCCCTAAATAACAACATAAATAGGGAAAATAGTAGAATTAAAGTACTAGATGAATTTATATTTATCTTCAACAAAGGAGAAAATAAGAACAGTGTGAATTAGACACAATGTCATAAAAAGGTAGACTGTTCCTTTAATACAAATGCTATAAAGCAATAGGCGGTCAGCTCTCAAGCAGTGATCAAGTGCGCAACCGCATTAAACATGTCTGCGTGAGGTCCTGATCGCTGACATTGTATCAATTTCTTTTATATTGAGTGCTTCCATTAGCTGCTTTTTATGCTGTTATGTTTTTATCCTAATTACAATAAAGTGAAGTTTTTTTACACTTCGTGGAGTCTCTTTGCGCTATGAGGCGCTCAACTGTCTTTAGATTTCTCTATTGCCTTACAGAGCGGCTTACAGACCGGGTTCTGATCGCCACAGCTGCAGGTCTCCAGCAATTTTGACACACCCACTCTCCACAGCGTGCCGAACCCCAGCGTGATACAGGTATTGTTACTGCTCTATGTTTGTACACTCACAGGGTCTCATTGTGCGCTTACACACAGCCTATGTTTGCATAATGTTTAAAACTGAATAAAAATTTTAAAATTTTAAAAAAATAAAAATAATAATAATAATACCAATTATAAACATTTTTAACCATAAACCTCAAAATCTCTTAAGCCATGTAATAGGGATCCCCAGAATACATTGAGGCCTAGTTATCAACGTGTCAACTTTCCTGCCTTCACCGGCCCAATACGCCCGCCTAAGCTCGCCTACCTTCGCCGCCGCCGACCTGAAAACATTTGCCTAAGTTATCAATAAATCTTTCAAAAAGCCGCGCACCAAGTACGGGGCGATGAGCAGCGGACTGTGAGAGTTATCACTCATCCGATCTCGCTGCTCTTCGGCTTTTTTACAGCTTTATTGCTAGCCTGTCACTAAGCACTCACACTAACTACACTGTTCTACCCCCTATACCGGCGCCCCTGGAGCCTCCCGCAGCTCAATAAAGTTAGTAACCCCTAAACCGCCACTCCTAGACCCCGCTGCAACTCTTATAAATGTATTAACCCCTAAACCGCCACTCCCGGACACCGCCGCAACCTACATTATACCTAGTAACCTCTATCCTGCCCCCCCATACCGCCGCCCTCTATAATAAAGTTATTAACCCCTATCCTGCTGATCCCGCACCTCGCCGCAACTAAATAAATAGTTTAACCCCTAAACCGCCGCTCCCGGACCCCGCTGCAACCTATATTAAACTTATTAACCCCTAATCTGTCCCCCCCTACACCGTCGCCACCTATAATACATTTATTAACCCCTATCTTACCCCCCTACACCGCCGCCACTGTAATAAATTTATTAACCCCTAAACCTAAGTCTACCCCTAACCCTAACACCCCCCTAACTTAAATATTAATTAAATAAATCTAAATAATATTTCTATTATTAACTAAATTAATCCTATTTAAAACTAAATACTTACCTTTAAAATAAACCCTAATATAGCTACAATATAAATAATAATTATATTGTAGCTATTTTAGGATTAATATTTATTTTACAGGTAACTTTGTATTTATTTTAGCTAGTTAGAATAGTTATTAAATAGTTATTAACTATTTAATAACTACCTAGCTAAAAGAAATACAAAATTACCTGTAAAATAAATCCTAACCTAAGTTACAATTAAACCTTACACTACACTATCATTATATTAATTAAATAAATGAACTACAAATAACTACAATTAAATACAATTACATAAACTAACTAAAATACAAAAAAAAAAGCTAAGTTACAAAAAATAAAAAAAATAAGTTACAAACATTTAAAAAATATTACAACAATTTTAAGCTAATTACACCTAATCTAAGCCCCCTAATAAAATAACAAAACCCCCCAAAATAAAAAAATTCCCTACCCTATTCTACATTAAAAAAGTTCAAAGCTCTTTTACCTTACCAGCCCTTAAAAGGGCCTTTTGTGGGGCAGGTCCCAAAGAAAACTGCTCTTTTGCCTGTAAAAGAAAAATACAACCCCCCCCAACATTAAAACCCACCACCCACATACCCCTACTCTAACCCAAACCCCCCTTAAAAAAACCTAACACTACCCCCCTGAAGATCATCCTACCTTGAGTCGTCTTCACTCAGCCGAGCCACCGATGGAACCGAAGAGGAGATCCGGAGCAGCAGAAGTGATCCTCCAAGGGGCGCTGAAGAAGTCTTCCATCCGATGAAGTGATCCTCCAGGCTGCGCTGAAGAAGTCTTCCATCCGGGCGATGTCATCTTCCAAGCGGCGCTGAAGAAGTCTTCCATCCGGGCGATGTCATCTTCCAAGCGGGGTCTTCAATCTTCTTTCTTCAGGATCCATCTTCATCCCGCCGACGCGGAACATCCTTCTTTCCCGACGGACTACCGATGAATGAAGGCTCCTTTAAGGGACGTCATCCAAGATGGCGTCCCTTCAATTCCGATTGGCTGATAGTATTCTATCAGCCAATCGGAATTAAGGTAGGAAAAATCTGATTGGCTGATTGAATCAGCCAATCAGATTGAAGTTCAATCCGATTGGCTGATCCAATCAGCCAAACAGATTGAGCTTGCATTCTATTGGCTGATCGGAAAAGTGCAGAGCGTACCTGCTAGTTTTTTGATAACTAGCAAAAGTAGTCAGATTGTGCCGCACTTGTGTGCGGAACATCTGGAGTGACGTAAGAATCGATCTGTGTCGGACTGAGTCCGGCGGATCGAAGCTTACGTCACAAAATTCTACTTTTGCCAGTCTCTAGCTTTTGATAACTAAGGCGAATCAGCCTCGCCAAAAATACGCTGCGGAATTCCAGCGTATTTGAGGTTGACGGCTTGATAACTACCCCCCATTGGATTTACTCCAAAATATGTGGGTGATGTTGCAAAATATGTTATCCATTTTAAATGATAAGATTTTTTTATATGACTGTAAAGGTTCACATTCCTGTCTAGCTTTTTAAAGGCAAAGCTGACATAAAATGTATATCTACTACTTAAGAGCTAGAAAGCTTTTTTTAGAAATTCACAGAGCTCAAAAGTCTATCAAAAGAACTTATATGAGGGGGCAGTCTGTAGACGTTTGGATACATGGTAATCAAAGAGGTAAAAATATATTAACATAACCATGTTGGTTATGCAAAACTGGAGAATGGATAATATAAGGGCTATCTATCTTTTTAAAGAATGAACATTTTGGAGTAGACTGTCCCTTTAAGAACAGTTGGCAGCTTCTTACTGTAATCAGGTAGGATCTGTATAGGTTTTACTTGATGGACTATTATCTTCTTTCAACCTCATGATCTTCTATGTTTCTGTGTTTCAGCAAAATCTCATCTCAGCAGGAACAGGACACAAGTATATTCCCAGAGACTGTGTGCGCAAGCTGATGTTGAATATAATCAGTTTAGCTTGACTCAGTAATTAATGTGCTCTGCTCTTCAAGCAAGAATTTATCTGCTCTCAGTTTAGTTGTGCTCAATCTATTTATGTTCAATTTGTCTGTGTACAGTTTATCTGCACACAGTTTATCTATCCTGAAACGTTCAGAGAAGAAAGGTATTTTTTTTAACTTATTTACCAAGTGTCCAAGGCCATAACTTGTCTATAATAACTATATTGTTTCTACTGAAAACAAAGAAATATATTTTTAATATATAAAAAATAATAATTATAATAATAATAATAATATGAACTGCTTGACTAATTAATTGTGTGTGGAATCATAAATGTTTTCAACCACTTACTAGATGCAGATAAACAAAATTCCAACCACGTCTCTAGAACATCGCCAGCCCCTTATTTCCAGGCACACAAATATTTTACCATCACAAACATTTACACAAACCATTTTGTTACAGTGATTTGAAGTGTTGAGGTTGCAATTATTGTTTCTCTGCTTTGCTACTAGAAGAAATTTGATGTGAGATATCATGTACTAGGGAACGCACACAACCATACATTTTAATGACAGAACTGCCCACTAACAAGAAGAGGTGCTCAATTAATTTCAAACATGATCTGCCTTTATAACATGGCACCTTGGCAATCTGATGAGTGTCTGTAAATTCTGGATATCCTAGCTTTGTGTAGTGATAATCTAGATTTTATTACAGAAACAGAGACAAATATTTTGCTTTTTCCTTCAATTTACTGTTTTAAATAAGTAATAAATAACAGTTACAGAGACATGCCAGCAATGCATAGTAGAACAAGGAAAAAGAGAACTAATTACAAGGTAGAATGCAAAAGAGCTGCTGAAACCAACCAATGGCTTTGTTCATAGTGTTCATAAACAGTCCAAAGTGTTCCTATTCCTCTTTGATGTGGTGGGTAAGTAATGAATTAAATAAAGGAGGAAAAAGAGAGCTGAAACCTTAAAGCAGGAGAAAAAATACAATCCAATAACAAAAACTTATACAGAACTTAAAGTGATAATAAATTTTACATGTTTTAAAATCAGGTCCCTGTAAAATATTGCTTAGATTCCGTACCTGATTGTAAAACATGTAAAGATTACCATCACTTTAAAGGAATAAATAAACTAATTTAAGAAAAGAGAAGGGGACAATCTTGAGATGATTGAAGAGGGATTGAATGGGGTGGAATTCAATGTCGAAGTTGAGTAAGATCCAAAAAGCTAGAAATTGAGACCTTTTTAGAGGATTTATTGAGTATGGGCTATGGAATTGAAAAAATAAAATAATTCATAGTCAAAAAATGTATAATATGTAAAAAACCAAAAAGGGAAAGGGCGGGAGGAAAGAACGAAAGTAGTCTGGGTGGGAATATATTGGTCTCTGTGTCTTTAATAAAATTGAGGTTATCGCTACATAAAGCTAGACTAATTGGAGTTTTATTGGAATATTTTGCTAGTTCAAAGCAACATGGATTATTTAATTAAAGTAATAGCCACTTCACTGTCAGGACTAAAATAAAATAGTTTGAAAGTGTAAACAGATAACTAATCAGCTGAATTCAAATGTCTTGAAGGGAAGACTATTTTAAAAAGGCTTTAAAAGCTAAGGCACCACTGACGGAGTAAGCAGAAAAAGAATGCTCAACTCCTGTCAGAGACATAATCCACTTCACCTACATGGCACTAGAGGTAGAATATACTAATATACTAGGGGAAACATGAGATATAAGGAGTTGAAAAGAGAATTGAGAACGCAAAGATGAGGTTTTGGATTTATATGTTTTCAAACATTCAACAACAAAGATTTGAGGTTGGTCAGGATAATAGGGATAGAAAATAGACTTAGAAAAATATTTTGTTCTACAAGAGAAGAAATGTAACACCAAAGGGAGAAAAGCATTGTATTCTTTTGCTTACACACCGGAAACACTGTGAAAAGAAAGGAGACAGAGAAGGGTAGCTAATTTAGCAGGCAATTATTTAAGAGAGAGAAGATCAGAGGTCGAGTTGCGAAGAAAAGAGAGAACAAGATCTGCATCCCAAAAGGAGGAATATTTGGCACAAGAGGGGCATTGACGATAGATAGCTTTGAGTAATCTGCAAATGTGAGAATATTTACCAATAGGGAGTTCATTTATCAGATAATTGCTGGCTAAAATTGCTGAACAGGCAACATTAATGCACCTAAAAGCAAAATCATATTGAAAAATTAAAGGCAATTATTAATAGGGTTTAGTAGGGCTGAAAAGTGATCTAAGTTCCTTTTTTGAGCACCAGCTAGACCATCTAGAACAGGCTGATAAGTAAGATCTTTGGTACCGGGTGAGCTGTAATAGGAAAATAGATTGTTGCGAAAGGCCATTGAGAGCCCAAGATACCCTGTCCAGGCCACAAGTTTTTAGGCTGCCTTGAAGAAGAGGATGAGAGTTGCCTAGTGGGTCTTTGACAAGAATGGGAAGGTAGGGGAGAAGTAGAGTACGAAGGAAGGACAGTACTAGGAGAGAAGGGTTCCAGGTCTGAGAGAGAGAAAGAGGGGTTATTAGAAGGAGAGGTATGCAGTTCCTACAAATAAAGTCAAGCGTGTCAGGGTTCAGAGAAAAGGGAGGGAAACCATAAACTCTAGAGGTGGGCAGCTGTTGGAGGAAGGTGTCAACAGAGTTGGTTTCCAGATCCGGGCACAACTGAAGAAGGGTTTTATTTGAAATTTGGAATGGGAATTAAAGAAGTTGAAAGATAAAGTGCCTCTCAGAGAAAATATCTGAGAAAAAAGTCCTTGTGAAGTTTTCAGTCTCTGGAGTCCTTGAGAAAATGAGAACCCTAATCCATGCCAGATTTCGATAAACCAGAAAAGTACTCTGCTTTGACAGAAATGTTGACACAAAATGTCTGAACTATCGCTAGAGAATAAATGAGTCTTTGAAACACCACAATCTAGGTATAACCTCTATGTACCTAAAAAACTATATAAAGAAAAAATATGTTTTGGTGTGTGCGCTACTTTGCTAGACGTTTCAATGTATGCTAATTGTGGTATAGTATAATAGAATTTTCCACACCTTAAATTCAAAATATAAATACACAATGTTTTTATCACATAAAAAACATAAACATACAAAAAAGACTGCTAATGATTCTCAAAAGTGCTACCATCCCAGATGAACTTTATCTATCCTAGAACCGAATACTATTAAAATAATATGAAAATAAATATTCTTTGCATCTGAAACATGAATTTACTCAAATATTCCAACTAGCGTTTGTTGCGATCATTAAGTTGTTTAGCTCAATGTCCCAATCCTTATTTAAATTGATGACCAAATTTGTGTTAAAGTTAAAGGACCATTAAATAAAGTAGATTTGCATAATCAACAAATGCATGATAAAAAGACAATGCAATATTACTTACTCTGAACTTCAAATGAGTAAGTTATGTTTATTTCCACCCTTCACTGTACCATGTGACAGTGACCAGACAATCACAAATGCATATACGTATATTCTGTGAACTCCTGCACATGTTCAGTGGGAGCTGGGGACTCAAAAAGTGTAAATATTAAAAGATTATGCACTTTTTTTAAATAAATGTAAATTGGAAAGTTGTTTAAAATTGCCTGCTCTATCTGAATCATGAAAGTTTAATTTGACCTGAGTGTCCCTTTAATAAATAATCTACAAGGAAAAAAACAGTAATTAAAAATAATTTAAAAATAAGTCATTCCAGATTGATCATTTAGTGTGATTTGCCCTTATGCTTTCAAATTTTGTTAAACAGGATTACAATCCTACTGATTACTCACAATTCTGGTTTGTGTCTGTACCTCACATGATATTATGCTAAAACGGGGGTTTGATCCAACTGTAAGTCAACAGTCAATTAGCCAAGCTCTGACTTTGGCTTTCACTGGTATACACACCACAGCTTCTTCAGCGTCTTTGGATTACAGTGCTTTCGATGAGTAAGGTGGCCATACAGGACCAAACTTCCCCAGAATTGGCAACGTGTTTTGGCTAAATGATTTTGTATTTAATTCCAGGTGAGTTCAGTATAAATGCTAGTATTTATTTCTCTAAATTATTTTTTTCTTTACTTATTTGTCTTGTAAATGTTAAGCTTCAATTGTTTTTATTAATTTGTAGAAAAAAAATTCAAATGACCTCTGAAGGGCTCTGTAATGAAGGGGAGATGGAAAGATAGCTTGAATTGAGGAAGACGGCAGCTACATATAATTTGAGCTAGGGATCCAAGGTGAAATGAAGATTTATTTGATATTTGCCGCGCCGCTCTAGACGTTTCTAGGGGCACGACGTCTCCTTCCCTGCTCGTTGCCAGGGGCTGTGTCGGGTCCAGATCCTCTCTCTCAGATGCCGATCTGGATTCCTGTGGCGCGAGTCCTGCGCCTATGTAAGTCTCTCAGTAATGTTCTATCACTGCCCAAGTATAGGTGTAACTTTGTGTGCTCCTGGGTGTGATAGATCGTTACTTCTGTATTGCCTTAATGTGTTTGAACCCTGCCTGTCTGACTACTCTGCCTGTTTAACCCCTAATTTGCTGGATTAATATACTGCTGCTGAACCCTGCCTGTCTGATTACTCTGCCTGTTTAACCCCTTATTTGCTGGATTGATATACTGCTGCTGAACCCTACCTGTCTGACTACTCTGCCTGTTTAACCCCTAATTTGCTGGATTGATATACTGCTGCTGAACCCTGCCTGTCTGACTACTCTGCTTATTAACCCCTGTTAATCTGGATTGCCTCTTTGTTGCTGAACCCTGCCTGCCTGACCATTCTAGTGGTGTGCCCTTGGACTGCTTTTCCATTACCAAACCCTGCCTGCCTGACCATTCTAGTGGTTTGTCCTTGGATTGCTTTATTGTTGCCAAATCTTGCCTGTCTGACCATTCTAGCAATTTGCCTTGGACTGCTCTGCCGTTGCCTCTGCGGACTGTCCTACCTGTGGTGAGTGCCGCCCTCCTCATCTTACTAACTTCCTCTGCTCTGGGATATTCCCTATAATTCCGGCTCAACGCCGGGATAACAAGACTACTGGCCGAGTTCGGTCTGATAGAGTATCCCACGAGCATTACATTATACTTGGGACATGGAGCCAGATGAGGTGGCACAAGCTGTTTATCTTCAGGGACAGATGTTGGGAACCCATACCACACAGTTGCAGAATATGGATTCCAAGCTAGAGGGTATTACCGCTCAACTCTCCTTACTAATTACAGCAAGGAATACCGCTCCTGTTTCACCGCCAGTCCCTACTCCTAGTACTGCAACTTCTTCCACTGCTTCTGGAAGTATACCCCGGGTACCTTTGTCTGACAAGTATGAGGGTACTACTGATTGCAGGGGTTTTCTTAACCAATGCAGGCTGCACTTCCGCAATGATCCTCACACCTTTCAGTCTCACCACTGAAGGGTCACTTTTATCATTACCTTACTAAAAGACAAGGCCCTAGCCTGAGTCTCTCCCCTTTTGGAACAGAACGCTCCACTCCTTCAGGATGATTTCATTTCTGCATTGTGTTCTGCCTTTGGGACTTCTGGCCGTACCTCTGCTGCAGAATTTTCGGCAATAACCTCTACCCCCTCAGCAGCTCCAGTTACCTCAGTGGAGGAACCCATGGATCTATCCTCCTTCAAACCTTTAGAGTCTGAAAGACAGAAAAAAAGGAGATTGAGACTATGGTTTTATTGTGGATCCAACAACTAAAGGACTGTGACATTCAGCCAGGAAAGCCAATGCTTAGGGGATAACACAGGGGTACCTCTAAGCCTGATCTCTACTAATTCCCCTCACTCCTCTCAGATCCTGTTACCTGTTACCCTTACCTTCCTTCAGAATACTGTCCACACTCAAGCCTTCATTCATTCAGGGGCAGCTGGAAACTGCCTGGATCACCGTTTCATGATTCAAGCTGGTTTGCCTCTTTTGCAAAAAAGACATTGTCTCTAAATAACTACACTGGATGGCACCCCCCTTGGTTCAGGGTTGATCCATTTTGAGTCAGCACCCCTAACCCTGACCGTGGGAGTCCTTCATACTGAACAGCTGCAGTTCGAGGTCATTCATTCTCCAGCACAGCCTGTCATCCTTGGTCTTGCTTGGCTTTTGGTACACAATCCACAGTTCGACTGGGCTGAAGGACAACTGGCCTCCTGGGGTACCTCCTGTTTTCACTCCTGCCTTGCTAAAGTCACTCCTCTGCTCCGCATCCCCATAGCCAGTATACAGACACCTCCAAACCTTTGCAGATGTATTTGAGAAAAAAAGCAGCTGACGTGCTGCCACCCCATTGTCCTTATGACTGCTTAAGATCAACCTCTTTCCCCGAGCCCCACTTCCTAAAGGGAGGACTTATCCACTCTCCAAAGCTGAAACCAAATCAATGGAGGAGTACATCCATGAGAAACCAACCTAAAGGTTTCATTTGCCCTTCATCCTCTCGTGCTGGGGCAGGCTTCTTTTTCGTCAGTAAGAAGGATGGTGGGCTCAGACCCTGCATCGACTACAGGGCCTTGTATGACTCGCTCCAGGATGCTCGCTTTTTCACCAAGTTGGACTTACGTGGGACATACAACCTGATTTGTATCTTTCCAGGCCACGAATGGAAGACCGCTTTCAACACAAGATCTGGGCATTACGAATACCTTGTAATCCCCTTTGGGCTGTGTAACACCCCTGCAGTCTTCCAGGCATTTGTCAACAATGTCTTCCGTGACCTCCTCAACTGAACTGTCATCGTCTATCTGGATGACATCCTTGTTTTCTCTTCCACCTTAGAGGAGCATCACAAACACATGAGACAAGTTCTTCTACATCTCAAAGACAATTCTTTGGTAGCCAAGCTAGAAAAATGTGAGTTTGATCAAGTTAAGATCCAATTCCTTGGTTATGTCATCTTGAAAGAAGGTTTTGCTATGGATCCTGCTAAACTCACCGCAGTTCTAGAATGGCCTCAACCTACTTCTTTAAAGAAATTACAGAGGTTCTTGGGGTTCTCCATTTATTACCGCAAGTTTATAAAGAACTTTTCACAAACAGTCGCTCCTCTCACGGAAATGACCAAACGGAACAAAGGAACATTGGCCTCCTGAAGCCATAAATGCCTTTTCTTGTCTGTTCTGCTCCTGTGCTCCCCCATCCTGATCCTGACCTACAGTTCACTTTAGAGATTGATGCCTCTGAGATAGGGGCAGGAGCAGTTATAACCCAAAGGGATCCTTTCACCTCCAAGTCACACCCTGTAGCCTTTCTCTCTTAACGCTTTACTCCTAATGAGAGGAATTACGATGTGGGTAATCGTGAGCTCTTAGCCATTAAGATGACTTTGACAGATTGGAGTCATTGGTTAGAGGGCACCGTCAGTCCCATTCAGATTCTCACTGACCACAAGAGTCTGACTTACCTAGAGACTGCTCATCGACTCAATCCTCGACAAGCCAGGTTGGCCTTGTTCTTTTCCCATTTTAACATTGTGGTCTCTTATCTTCCTGGGACCAAGAACAAGAAGGCGGATGCCCTTTCCCATCAGTTCCCTCACTCAAGTGACTCCTCTGAAGCTCCTATTGAACACGTCATACCTCCCTCATGTGTGGTTGCTCAATTAAATACCACCCTTCTGCAAAGATTGCAACATGCCCAGTCTATTAAACCTCCTGGAGCCCCATGGCCTCCGATATCCTCTTTGTACCTCTGAACCTACGCACCCCTGTGCTATCCTGGGCTCATAATAGTAAACTCTCAGGACATCCTGGTTTGACTAGCACTTTTAAGCGTCTTTCCCAACATGTATGGTGGCCTACTATGAAATCTGATGCTCAGGATTATGTGAAAGCCTGCACAACTTGTGCTGCCAACAAAATTCTCTGATCCTTGCCTCCTGGCTTGCTCCAACCATTGTCCATTCCCAAACAACCATGAACACACATGACAATGGACTTCATTGTGGACCTTCCTCCTTCTGACCACCATACAGTTATCTGGGTTGTGGTGGATTGCTTTTTCAGACTGTCTCATTTTGTACCCCTAACCAAACTGCCTTCTGCCCAAGAATTATCATCTCTTTTTCTCTTTCATGTGGTACGACTTCATGGCATTCCTGTGAATATTGTTTCCGACAGAGGTCCACAGTTCATCTCTACCTTTTGGAGAGCCTTTTGTAGGTTGATTGAAATCACCGTTTCCATGTCTTTAGGCTACCATCCTCAGACCAATGGACTAACTGAGAGTAAACCAGGATCTTGAAGCCTATCTGAGAGCCTTTGTCAACGCTCGCCATACCAACTGGTCTGAGCTGTTACCCCTAGATGAGCTGGCAAGAAACACTGATTGGCACTCTTCTCTTAAATGTTCTCCATCTCAAGCCACAGCAGGGTATCAACCTCTTATCTTCCCTCTTTCTGCTCAGTCTACTGGGATTCCTGCTGTAGACCAACACGTCACTGGACTCACCACTCATTGGCAACGTATTCGCTCTCAGCTATGTTCAGCTGTCTCTAGATATAAAAAGTTTGCTGATCGTCATAGAGCTTCTGTACGTGCCATCCCAGTGGATGAACATGTTTGGGACTCTACTCGACATATTTTTCTCTGTCAACCCAGTCACAAATTGGGGCCTAGGTTTATCAGCCCTTACAAGGTCCTGAAAAAATTGTCTCCTGTTGCCTACAAAGTGGCCTTACCCAAAACCCAGAGCATACACCCAGTCTTCCACATCTCACTACTCAAGCCTTATATCAAGAATAGATATGCCCGGCTCCTCCTCCGCTCCTAGTCCGTGGTGACCCTGTATATGAGGTAGCCAAGATCTTGGACTCCAGATACAGGCGCATACAACTGCAGTATCTGATACACTGGAAGGGTTACTCTGTGGCAGATCATTCCTGGGTTCCTGCCCGAGATGTGCATGCTCCATATTTAGTCTCCAGAGTCCATGCTGCTCATCCTTTGAGACCGGCTCTGGTTCCCTGACGGAACACTTGAGAAGGGGAATATGTCATGCTGCGCCACTCTAGCCGTTACTAGGGGCACATCGTCTATTTCCCTGCTCGTTGCCAGGGGCTATGTCGGGTCCGGATGCGTGCGGCGCTGACGTCATCTCCACACGCTCCTCTCTCTCAGATACCAGTCTGGATTCCTGTGGCACGAATCCTGTGCCTATGTAAGTCTCTCAGTAACAATCTATCACTGCCCAGGTATAGGTGTTACTTTGTGTGCTCCTGGGTGCGATGGATCGTTACTTCTGTATTGCCTTAATGTGTTTGAACCCTGCCTGTCTGACTACTCTGCCTGTTATACCCCTGAATTGCTGGATTGATATACTGCTGCTGAACTCTGCCTGTCTGACTACTCTGCCTGTTTAACCCCTTATTTGCTGGATTAATATACTGCTGCTGAAGCCTGTCCGACTACTCTGCCTGTTTAACCCCTAATTTGCTGGATTAATATACTGCTGCTGAACCTTGCCTTTCTGACTACTCTGTTTATCAAACCCTGTTAATCTGGATTGCCTTTTTGTTGCCGAACCCTGTCTGCCTGACCATTCTAGTGGTGTGTCCTTCGACTGCTTTACCGTTGCCAAACCCTGCCTGCCTGACCATTCTAGTGGTTTGTCCTTGGACTGCTTTACTGTTGCCAAATCCTGCCTGTCTGACCATTCTAGTGATTTGCCTTGGACCGCTCTGCTGTTGCCGCTGGGGACTGTCCTACCTGTGGTGAGTGCCGCCTTCCTCATCTCACTAACTTTCTCTGCTCTGGGAAATTCCCTATCATTCCAGCTTGATGCCGGGATAACAAGACTACTGGCTGAGTTCAGTCTGATAGAGTATCCCACAAGCATTACAGTAGAGGGGCAATCTCCTTCTTATATTCTTTAATTTTTCTGAAGAGAGACTCAACATGGAGTCCACAGGATTTATTTAAAAAACCTAGAAAAATCAGTCAGGGAAAGAATCGATTTTTCTTTGTTTACCTCAAAACCCATACTTTCTAATGGACATAGTTATTTGGAGGTGAGATTGAAGGGTGAGGGGATCCTGGTTGAGTAGAAGAATATCATTGTGGCAGTCACTGGTTTTAGGATTTTTGTAAAAATCAAAGGGGCAGATGAAAGACTGAGTGGAAGGCAAATGAACTGCCAAAGCGAAGGGATTCCAAAAGAAACAGAGGTATTTCCTGTGATTTGGATGAAAGGAAACAGTAAAATACACATCTTTAAGATCTAGTCATACTAACCAGTCATTATCTAGGAGACAGTCTCTGATGAGGTGGATTCCTTCTAGTTTGAAGTGTTGATAAGTAATTTAAGGTTCTTAAATTTATTACAGGGCAAAATTGTACATTTTTTTTCCACTAGGAATCTTTGTATTATTTATGGCAAGGGTTTCTGACTTGGAAAAAGTATGAGGCAGGGTCTGAGATTTGAATTGGAGGATATGTGAACTCCTATAAAGGTCTCTGACATGGTTTGAAAAACCAAAGCGTCTGAATTAATGAGTCCACTTGTGGAGAAAAGGGGATAGTCTGCTACTCATCCTTTAAGGGGAGAAAGGAAGAAAAGGAGGGAGAAGAAAAATCAACTTGGTAGGATCTGGAATGACATCTGGATATGGAGCCTCTTGTCAAAGTTCGGGATCTTGAAGGGAAGAAGTAAATGGATTGCTGGGGTTGGGATTGGGAGTGGGATTGATATTGATTTTGGTATTGAGGTCTGTTATTGAAAGCTTGGTGGCCAGGAAAATGACACCATCTTTTCCTGGCCCTGTCAATGTTGTTCTGATTATAGTGTCTTTTTAACCGTTTGCTTTGTTTTAGAAAGTGTTTGGAAGGTTCTGGCATAATTATTTAACCTAATTAAGTAAGACTCTGAACAGTAGTTCATTAGGATCAGTGGAGGTTATTGTTGAGGTGAAATCAGAGTTTTAGATGCAGCGTACAAACAATTGAGCATCAGCGTTCACATGCCAAAGCTGTATTAGCATTGCCTAGTAAAACAAAGTCTCTGTGAATCCAGTGACGTATTATGGAACTAGAGGTTGCCAGCTCTTCTGACACTTGAATTTTTTTTTGTCAGACTTTGAGGAACCTGTTGAAACCTCTCTTAAGACTGAAATCAGGGGAACCTAAACATTTTAGAATATAGTGATCAATTTCAGGATTTAAAGTTGAATTATTTCAGAGAGAGGGACAAGGACACTCTGCCCTAAGCTTGCTTCTACTAAAGTTACAGAGGGGATGTTGAATATAAAAATCAATGTATTCTACAACTTTGGAGAAAGGGAACCATACAGAAGATCTTGGGTGTCTCATATCTTCTAGTTTACATAGGGTCACCAGAAGCATCCAAAAAATTTTTTTTTGAGAAGAGGCAGAAGATTTGGCATATTTTTTACATCTCTTAATTTTTAGGTACTCATCGAAGTCTGGGTCATCAGAAGAATGCTTGTAGGTATCTAAAAATTCTTCATAGCATCTGAACTCAACTCCTCAAAGAACCTTTTTTAGATGGGTTCCCAAAGGAGAGTAGTTGAAGTGACAGAAAAAGATCTTTTAAGAGAAGGTCTTGCCAGATATGAGTCTGAAACATGACATCCTGAACCATGACTCTCAGCACGGGCAGAAGTACGGGTGCTCGAGTACTGTCAGCTAGCAGTAGGGAGGCTCCTGTGAGAGGACCTTAAAGTGTTTGCGAACTGCAAACTAGAAACCTCTTTAGGATTATCAATTTTGGAAGAATCTAAATATTATTTTTTGCCAAGCATTTTCTGTTGGTTTAAGGTTGTTCAAAAGAAAACATAAAATTATTCATTCTGTCATCCATTTTTCTAACATCAATTTTGTGAAGAGGATCGCGCCATTGAACTAAATGTAGCTTGCTCCCGCTACCAGACCAGAGCGGGAGCGAGCTACATTTAGTTCAATGGCGCGATCGGGCATGCTGTTATTAGACAGTGCGCCCGCAAAGCACTTTTAAAAATTAAGACCCAATCAGATGAGCCTGGAGAGGAGACCAGGTAAGTGCAACTTTTGATGCAAAAATCTGAAAGCTATTGATTTTGAAAGCTGCCGCTAAGATAATGTTATATAATTCTGCACTATGTGCTGAATTATATAACATTATTTTTTAAGTTTTCTGTCCCTTTTAGTAAAATACAGTGTGAGTTGAATGGTTTTAATGGTAGTATATCTTAAAATATAAATTTAAATATCTTTAACGCACATTTCTATTCTTTTTTATGCCGAATCTTAGGAATAATCCAGCATCTTAAATCTTCTTAAACCCAAATCTTGGGTCCAGACAACAAAAGATAATCAGCTAGATTACGAGTTTGGCATTATGATTGAAAAAGCAGCATTATGGCCCATAACGCTGCTTTTTCCCTAACGCTGCTATTACAAGTCTTGTAGGTATATGTGTACCACATACCTTTTTAGCCTGTCACGCAACGTCAGTACCGCACTTTTAAAAAAGTTATTTCTCAATGGGACTTCCATAGCGCTGGTATTACGAGTTTGCCTGGGAGGCCAAAAAAAGAGCGGTACACCCTATACTGACAAGATCTGTACGGCCATCTAAAGTCAGTAGTTTTACGTTACAGAGTTGTAGCATAAAACTCATAACTAAAGTGTTAAAAAGTACACTAACACCCATAAACTACCTATTAACCCCTAAACCGAGGTCCTCCCGCATCGCAAATACTATATTCAATTTATTAACCCCTAATCTGCAGCTCCCCGACATCGTTGCCACTATAATAAACATATTAACCCCTAAACCGCCACACTCTTGCATCGCAAACACTATTTAAATATTATTAACCCCTAATCTGCCTTCCACCCACATTGTCGCTATATTAAACCTATTAACCCCTAAACCGCAAGCCCCCGAAAAACAAAGTATTATAAAATAAACTATTAACCCCTAAACCGAAAGCCCCCGCAACGAAATATACTAAAATAAACTATTAACCCCTAAACCTAATGACCCCCTAACTTTATATTAAAATTACAATTTCCCTATCTTAAATTAAAACTTACTTGTCAAATTAAATAAATTTATTTTAAACTAACAATTAAACTAAGATAATTATTAAACTACAATTAAACTAAACTACACATTAAAAAAATCCTAACACCACTCTAAAAATTTAAAAAAAGTATCTAAAAAATAAATATCTAAATTAAAAAACAAACGCTAAATTACGAAAAATAAGAAACAAATTATCAAAAATAAAAAAGAATTACACCTAATCTAATAGCCCTATCAAAATAAAAAAGCCCGGGGGCGTGTCTGGGCAGCGAACCAATATGGCCGCAATATTAGGAGCTCTAGATGATGAATGAGATATCCGCTGAATATCTTCTATAAACAGCACAATCAAGGACAGAAAACAAGTGATATAGACTCACTATAGTTTTGTGAATTCAACAATACCATTATTGTTTAAGTTAATCTAGAACCCTGATCCGGACCGTTAAGATCTCTGGCGGCGGCCCAACCTCGGGATCTTAACACCCCCCCCCAGTAATCTGGGTAGAGCAGTTGCTTTGAAACTGCATACTAAAATCCTTGTTTAGATGATTTAAGTCCGATGTGTTATACCTGAGTTTTAAGCTACAACTCACTACGAATCTTGTGACCGTGTGTCTCAACCCGGAAGATAAATCTTAACAGTGCAACATGGCGATGACAGAGATTGAAGAGGCTGTGTGCACATTACTAGAAAGCCACTTCCAGAATCTACACAGGATTGTTGAAAAGTGTTTCAGCCTTAGCCCTCTGGCCGGAGTAAGCCAGGACCATGAACCAGAACTCTCCAAAAATTAGCCGGCAGTCACTGCAATAGACACCTATAACCCTAATAACACATATGATAAGGGAAACACCAACACTCTTGACTCCTCCAGAGATATGCTGCCAGTGCACACTACAGGATGGTCTCTCCATGATAAACAGAACAAACCGCTAGGTACACTGAAAGACCCACAAAAGTTGAAAGCGGCTCCTATCTTCTTCTCCAACCGCAATGGACAGAGAGAAATTGCACGAAAGAAACAGCCCTCCAAACAGCAAGCCGTGTATGTTGGACAAGGAGCACAACCTTTAAGTTCCCTGACTATAGTCGGCACCATCGAAGTATTACTGAAAACACTGGGAAAATACCTACCCTCAGCTCATACCAAAGTTGGAGATCCCTACTCTACTTTTGGTAAAACGTCAATCTATGGGGTCCCGGGCCCTGGAGGCGGGTGGTGGAGTGCGGCCGGCTCCCCGGCCCACGGCTTGGACTTGGGGCAATTGTGGCACACGGCAGCAGGCTTGAAGCCTCAGGAACCATCGCTTATCTCTTTGAACATGCCACAGATTTGCCATTCTGGGACACTATCACCATATAGAGTTGGGGTTGGTTAAATTTATTCCCATGTTTCCTATCAGGACACTTTTTGTTTAATCTATGCCTTCCAGATGTTGACATTCGGGTCTGATTAGCTGTTTTTTGTTTTGTTTGTTTTTAGGATGTCGTATGCATAGGAGGATAATCCTAATTATATTATGGTAACAAATAATGCACTACAGTCAGTTTCCTATATTTTCATATATGCATACCCCTTTTGTTAAAATATTCTCCTTATCATCTGTATGGATATTTACAGTTAAGTATACATGCACCTGCTCTCATCTAATGTGTGTCACTCCAATAAGTGGATTGCTATGTGTTTTTTTTGTTTTTTTGTTTTTTTTTGTGTCTTTAGTCTTATGAAGACTCTAATGTCTCATCTATTAACCAGCAGCCTCCAT